>NW_028318791.1:0-181342 GCF_062004578.1 Staurois parvus
GAGAGAGAGAGATGGGGGGGTGAGAGATAGATAGATAGATAGATAGATAGATAGATAGATAGATAGATAGATAGATAGATAGATAGATAGATAGATAGATAGATAGATAGATGGGGGGGTGTGAGAGATAGATAGATAGATAGATAGATAGATAGATAGATAGATAGATAGATAGATAGATAGATAGATGGGGGGGGGGTGAGAGAGAGAGAGAGAGAGAGATGGGGGGTGAGAGATAGATAGATAGATAGATAGATAGATAGATAGATAGATAGATAGATGGGGGGGGTGAGAGAGAGAGAGAGAGAGAGAGAGATATGGGGGTGAGAGAGAGAGAGATGGGGGGTGAGAGATAGATAGATAGATAGATAGATAGATAGATAGATAGATAGATAGATAGATGGGGGAGAGAGAGAGAGAGAGAGAGAGAGAGAGAGAGATGGGGGGTGAGAGAGAGAGAGAGAGAGATGGGGAGAGAGAGATGGGGAGAGAGAGATGGGGTGAGAGAGAGAGAGAGAGAGATGGGGGGTGAGAGAGAGAGAGAGAGAGAGAGAGAGATGGGGGGTGAGAGATAGATAGATAGATAGATAGATAGATAGATAGATAGATAGATAGATAGATAGATAGATGGGGGGGTGAGGGATGGATGGATGGATAGATGGATAGATAGACATTTAAACCCCGATCCCAACTTTGAAATCATCGCATAATTTCAAAGTCGAGTGACATGCCGATTTGAGGTGCGTTTTGCAAGACATCTGACGCAGATCTCTGTGCAAATCGCACCAAAAGTAGTGCATGTACTACTTTTGAAATTGGTGTGGCTGCAATTGCGGACAACAGGGTGCAGCTTGCCATGCGATTTGCAAGTCGTATGGCATGCAAATCGCATGCCAAGTTGCACTCAGCTCTACATTGAAGCCTGTAGAGCATTGCAACTGTCATCAGTGCATTACCAATACAATGCACAGGGTCCCGCATTGTGTACCGCCACACAAGCCTTCTGTGACCCCCGGTTCACATAGATGCACGTTTCACACGGGCACGAGAGCGCATTCATTTGAACGGACTTCCGTGCCTGTAACACGCAGGGAAGAAGTCCCTGCACTTCTTTGGAAAACGCAGCTCGCACGGGAAACCTCGGTTCCCAGTACGGTTGTGTTTTCCAGTGCGGGCGACGTGCCATTAGAACTAATAGCACCCACCCGCGGGTCCGCATTCCTCTGTGCGGGTGGTGCGGCTGCACAGATTTTCATGCGGATCCGCAGCGGCACCCCCCGCACAGATGTGAACCTAGGGTTAGGCTCCATGTACGCTGCAGCTGATAAACTCACGTTTAGGAGCTTTTCTGCGTTTTTTTCAGCAGCCCCTGAACTCTCCCTAATGTTTTCCTATGTGTCCGTGTACACATCGTCGTTTACAGGCAGTTGGGTTGGGTCGTTTTTTTGAACGCACCAAACTTGCAATCAGGAGTAGATTTTATCAGCGTTTCAAACGCCAAACGCTTCTAAACGCGGCTAACCATAAGCATTTGCGTTGGGAAAATTTTATTAACTCTTCCATTTTCAGATGCTGTCCAGAGGTTTTTTTCATCATGAAGAATGCATTCAAAGCGTTTTCCTGGGACTCACATGGACCCGTTACACCGTACTTTGAGGTTTCACATGAAAGAAAAAATGTTAGACACGGCTGCAATCATTTCTGCACAGAAATGAGCCGGAACACATCCAAACACCACAGAAAAAAAGTAAAAGACAGCTAATCTCAACAAATACTGCTCTCTCTGCTTCTGCTCTCTCTTTCTCTCCAAATGTCCGAAATAGTTAATTTTCTACTGTTTCTCAGTGCATTCTGAGGTTTTTTAAAAAAGCTTCTAAACGTAAACGCACATAAACGCGGTATGTAAATGCGGCTAAACAGACATTTTTTAACCTACGTTTTCCAGCAGTTTCCATCGTGCACAAGTGTCCCGTGTACATGGAGCCTTATGGGGCTGGAGGATGTAAACACTGGACTACAAGTGCGGTGATGATCCTGTGGTGGCAGATGGGACATTTAAGCTTTCCATTCCTTGACAGAGGCCGTGATGTGCTCAGTGAGCCGGACACCGTGAGGAGCCTGAGAGGGAGAGAGCTGAGACCGAGCCACATTAAGGAGGAGGATAGAGGTGCTGCGACTCACGGATGATCCAGAGGGGGAGTCCATGCCAGGTTGTACATGTCCCTAAGAGGATCTGGCTGACCCACTGAGAAATTTGTGTTCTCAAATGTGTGTTATTGCGCATCTGGTGAGTGCGCAATTTTTCTATTATCTGACGCATCACCTTGTGATTGAAGATAGGAGGTGGATCACCATACCCTGAGATCTTGTATTGGATCTTCAAGTGTAATAATGATTTGGACATTGTCACTTTATTAGCAACATTAGCTACTTTTAGTAGCAATACCTTTAATCACTTTATGGACTTACAAGTGCTATTATCTATGGTCACTTTATAGCACTATTTTCATTTTATTGATAATTTACACACACACACGCGTGTATTTCTGCTGTGATCATGGCACACACACACGTGTATTTCTGCTGTGATGACACACACGTGTATTTCTGCTGTGATCATGGCACACACACACAGGCCTTGCTCTGCTGTGATCATGGCACACACGTGTATTTCTGCTGTGATCATGGCACACACACACACGGGCCTCGCTCTGCTGTGATCATGGCACACACGTGTATTTCTCCTGTGATCATGGCACACACACGGGCCTCGCTCTGCTGTGATCATGGCACACACGTGTATTTCTCCTGTGATCATGGCACACACACGGGCCTCGCTCTGCTGTGATCATGGCACACACACATGGGCCTCGCTCTGCTGTGATCACGGCACACACACACACGTGTATTTCTCCTGTGATCATGGTACACACACACATAGGCCTCGCTCTGCAGTGTTCATGGTACACACACACATGGGCCTCACTCTCCTGTGATCATGGCACACACACACACACATGGGCCTCGCTCTCCTGTGATCATGGCACACACACATGGGCCTCGCTCTCCTGTGATCATGACACACACACATGGGCCTCGCTCTCCTGTGATCATGACACACACACATGGGCCTCGCTCTCCTGTGATCATGACACACACACATGGGCCTCGCTCTCCTGTGATCATGGCACACACATGGGCCTCGCTCTCCTGTGATCATGGCACACACACACATGGGCCTTGCTCTGCTGTGATCATGGCACACACACGGGCCTCGCTCTCCTGTGATCATGGCACACACACACACATGGGCCTCGCTCTCCTGTGATCATGACACACACACACACACATGGGCCTCGCTCTGCTGTGTACTGACGACAGGTTTGTGAAAATGAAGTAGAGCCGCCAGCACGTCACACAGCACAGCCCCCCGCCCGCAACTCTGAGGTAACTTTTCGCCCCGCCCCCTAATAAAAAAAACTCCCGTTCGGCTGCCCCATGACGTCACGCGTATCTTCCCATCTCAGCCCTTCAAGCCGCCCTCTTCACGTGATCTTTCCTTTTGAAACCTGGGCGGGGCACGCCGACTCTGCGCATGCGCCCGGTCAGTGTTTGCAGGGCGCAGGCGCGGCTGGGCGGGGCCGGCACCGGCTCATTAGAGTGACTCGGAAGCGGGCCCCTCCCTGGCTGTGGCGGGCGCCCGGGATTCAGGCTCCTCCCCCCTCCTCTTACTCCGAGGACCTCAGTCCGAGCACCGGAAGCCATTGACTGGGGATATCCGGCCGGATTGAGAGCACAGGGGAGCGGAGGAGGCGGCCTGCACAGCTCTGGGGGGAGGCTTCTCATGTGGCTGCTGAGCCGGGACACCCTGCTGACTGCTTCTCATACGGGACACTGACTGTGCTCCATACATTCAGGAGCCGGAATATCATCTGCCCGGCCACCGGAGCCCCATATCCTTCCACCTGAGGGGCCCCCTGAGCCCTGATCACCACCACAGCTCACTGGAGGAGCAGCTCTAGGGCTCCTGGACCTTCTGGCCTCATTAGAGGGGCCCCTAAGTGCCACCAGACCTGGTGAAGCATCGGTACTGTACAACCTGAGCCTTGGGGCTTCACAGAACTTATCTGAGGGCCACCCTGAGTCCTTGGACCCTCCTGGAAGAGCAGCCTGAGTCATTGGAACCTCCTGGAGGGCCACCCCGAGTTCTAGGACCTTCTCGGAGGACCACCCTGAGTCCTTGAACCCTCCTGAAACAGCACTCGAGTTCTTGGACCTCCCTGAAAGAGCACCTGAGTCCTTGGATCCTAGTAGAGGGGCACCTTAAGTTCTTGGACCAACCTGAGTCCTTGATCCATCCCGAAGGACCACCTGGATTCCTAAGACCTTCCCGGGGGGCACCCTGATCTTCAGGACTCATACACAGGGCAATCTTGGTTATCCTTATCCTGGTGGACTGTCCGCAATCCTGAGGATCTCCAAACCTCACATACAGAACTCTTTAATAGTGCTCAGTTCCTGAACTCCAAGGACTGTTGCTTCCTCCTTGCACCCCATATCTGAACTCCAAGGACTGTTGCTTCCTCCTTGCACCCCATATCTGAACTCCAAGGACTGTTGCTTCCTCCTCGCACCCCGTATCTGAACATCAAGGACTGTTGCTTCCATATCTAAATGTCAAGGGCTGTTGCTTCCTTACTTGCCCCCATATCTGAACTCCAAGGACTGTTGCCACCCTTTACCCCCAGAGTCTGGAGGTTTCCTACCTACCATCTCTAAGGTGCAACTTTATTGTGGACTTGCAGTCAGCACCCAAGCCTTTTACATCACAGGGGCATCTCCAACCCCAGGGCCCAGCACAAGCCTGATATTGCCTCTTTGGCAGACTGCGGGACGTTGGGTCTATAGCAAACTACCTGATACAAGACATTGGGATCCTTCCACCATCTGCACAGATCACCACAAGGTCAGAACGTTGGACTAATACTTGATACACCTGTAGAGGGACTGTACAGACTCGTGACAAAGGCCAAGCAGTGTTTTACCCCGTATCAGAACACTGTCCAGAAGTTGTGACAACAGATACAACCCAGTTCTTCATTTTTTCCAAGCTGTGTTTAATGCTCCACCATGGGCAAGGTGCTATCCAAGATTTTCGGCAACAAGGAGATGCGGATCCTGATGCTTGGGTTGGATGCGGCCGGTAAGACCACCATCCTGTACAAGCTGAAGTTGGGCCAGTCGGTCACCACCATCCCCACCGTCGGCTTCAACGTGGAGACCGTGACCTACAAAAACGTCAAATTCAACGTGTGGGATGTGGGGGGCCAGGACAAAATCCGGCCTTTATGGCGGCACTATTACACGGGCACACAGGGTCTTATCTTTGTCGTGGATTGTGCCGACCGGGATCGCATCGACGAGGCTAGGCAGGAACTTCATCGTATTATCAACGACAGGGAAATGAGGGACGCCATCATCCTTATATTTGCCAATAAACAAGACCTTCCTGATGCCATGAAACCCCATGAAATTCAGGAAAAACTGGGCCTAACCCGAATCAGGGATAGGAATTGGTATGTTCAGCCTTCCTGTGCGACCAGCGGGGATGGGCTTTATGAAGGACTCACGTGGCTAACCTCCAACTACAAATCCTAATGACTGTTTAGAAGATTTAAACACAGTTTTACGATGTTGCTTCTTCCGAAGAGGATACGTTGGAAGACGAGTAACGTCGGCGTATGCTGATCTAACTGATCACCCTGTTAAATTACAAAGAAGTATGGGCTGGAATATGTTATATAAATATATATATACATATTTTATTTTTTTTTTTTTGTTGTTTTTCTTGTTCTGCGTTTTAGGATTCTGACCTCAGTTTCCCGTACAAACTTCAAAACTGAGCTTGAAGAAGTAGGAACTTCCTTCTCTATGAGCTGTAACGTAATGGTTTAGTTTGAGGGATAGAAGCTTTTACATTTTTTTTTTTTTCCTTCCGCTTTCTTTTCTGTTTTTGTTGTAATTTCTGCATTCATACAGGGTATGTTGCTAGGTCTCTTCCAGCTAGTAAACTTTACAACTTATTCCTTAACAATCACACTGCAGTTTGTCTTTTATACCTAGGCTGTTTTTAATAAGAGGTCTGCTAGCTAGCCTATAACAAATTACTTGGAAAATTGTTTTTCCCTTTTTTCATCCTTCTTTTTTTTTTCTTTTTTTTTTTTAAGATAAATATATATATACATCTATATTTAAAGCTTACATGATTACTAGACTTTTTAAATTGGTTGCTAACAAATTGTGCAAAATAAATATTTAGCCGTAGATCTGCCATGATTGGAAGCAGATGTGGACGATCCTGAATCTCACTTAATGTATGCATGAGTAAGCTGAATGCAAACCGATCCTTCTAATCAATTGTTAGCGAGAGATGACAGGAAAGCCATGAGTGACATTGAGAACGTACAGAGAGCAGACACTGTCACATTTCATAAGTATCTGTTCTGTTCCAGGGGAAAAAAAAACAAAATTTACTTTTGTACATAGAGGAAGGTTCCCTTGACATGTAGCAATACTTAAATTTATGCAAAAGTTTTGCCTTCTTGAAAACCAGATTGTGTAAAGCACAACTTTGTAATTCAGTGCAAATTGCAAGGCTTTATTAGAAGCTTGGTGATTGGCCTGTATGATATCTGTGTTAAAAGGTACATTGCTCCAAAGCGTCTTAAACTATATGCATTTATTAATAAAATACCTACATTATTTCTGTAAATGTATTGTAAAGTACGCTTATTTCTAAGGCCAGTTTGTATGGCAGAAGCAGCACAATTGTGGGGGGATAATAATGAAGTCTTATATGTGGATTGTTTTCTAACATAAATGTGAACTTTTCTCCCATACCTGTTTACATTTTGTAATAACAAAGAGGTTTTGCAGTCTAATTAGGGTACTCGTGAGGTCTGGTAGATTTAGGCCTACTAGTCTCATGTCTCCTGGTGTATGCTGTCTTTGTAATGCAGATCTGAAGACTTTAGCTTTGTATAACTTTTCTTGCCTGTATACCTCGGTGTAGTATTCAGATCTTACGTTTCCTTAGTGCAGTGCGCTTCTTAGCCCCTTTGCGCCAACTACACATATATGCGCATCAGTCTTTGCTGGGAGCACGGCACGCTCCCAGCACAGAGATAGGGTTCTCACTGGGAGCCCCGGGTTCCGCACGAACGATCGGGACCTGGAACTCCCAGTTCCGGGTCACCTGATTGCTGTGATGGCCTTTGATTTGCCTATCAGTGGTCAGGTAATGTGACGCCCGCCCCTGTCTTTCTCTTTTTGTCAATGGAGGGGAATGATACATTGTATCTCTGCTTGCAGAGAAACAACCGTGTGTAAAATAAATAAATAAATATCAAGCCTAGATCAAGGCTTGATCTAGGTTGGTGTAAGGGTCAAAGGTCAGGGTCAGTATATTTTGGGCAGGATTAAAAAAAAAAATGTTTTTAAATTATCAGTGTCCGTTTTCCTAAAACACAGTATCAGTGTGTTTTAGAGAAACATACTATGGGTACATACAAAAACATACACACGTGTGGTATTGCTGCGATCGTCAGGAGTAGAATTTTTTATTTTGGGTTGTTCTTTGGTGGTAGGTTATGTTGGTAACAAATACACAGCTAAATGTACATTTGTTTTGTTTTACTATTTTGGGCTAGTTTTCCTTTGATTATAAACAAATATAATCAGATGTCCATTACCATTTACCATCAAATGAAAGCCCAATTTTTGTCCTGAAAAAACAAGGTATCATCCACCTGGATGCACAAAGTAGTTGTGGTGATCAGTACGGTTTTACTAACACGTTAAAGTTGCAAAATTGTACTTGGGCATTTGTTTAACCTTTTAGGTGCGCAAAGGGGTTAAAGTAGAATTTCAGCTTACACCTAGAATTGTCCATAGATAGATCAAATCTTGTTCAGTTCAGTAGGGGCCTTCTGGGATTCGATCCATCTACGGGCAAGCTGGTTGCACTGAAGTCTACCAGCCTGTTGGGGTTTTTTTCATGCAATCAGTGTCAGCAGCTATGACTGCTAGCAGTGATCATTGTGTTTTTTGCTGGTGGGGAAGGCTCCCTGTTGGCAGATCACAATTCTGCAGGAGGGATTCCCCCATCAACACTAACTGTGTTACTGAGAGAATCTAGCAGTTTTCTTCCCTTCTACCCTTGGTAGATGGAAAGAGTATTGGAAAATCTATGGCATGGGTGTCAAACTGGCGACCCTCCAGCTGTTGCCAAACTACAAGTCCCATGAGGCATTGCAAGATTGACAGTTACAAGTGTGACTTCCAAAGGCAGAGGCGTGATGGGACTTGTAGTTTCGCAACAGCTGGAGGGCCTCCAGTTTGACACCCCTGATCTATGGCTTGCCTAATTACCCTTAAAATTGCCCCCTTCTCCCCCCTACCACCTAGGTTAACTAACCTGTGTGAGAAAGATGTATATACTTGTCTATTTTAGGGCTTCTCCAATCTGGGCATGTGATCTCTCTTGTCTCCAGCAGTGAGGAGAGAGGGCTCTGACAACAGCCAGTAAAGCTTGGAGCGGTAACGTCACCCATAGACTTCAATGGCCCATTCATTGTCAACACTCCTTCCTCTCCCCTGCAGCCATGCTGGGTGAAACTGGTGAGATCACATGACTGGACCAGAGTGGCCTGAAAATCCACTATATTGCCAAAAGTATTGGGACACCTGCCTTTTACACGCACATGAACTTAATGGCCTCCCAGTCTTAGTCCGTAGGGTTCAATATTGAGTTGGCCCCACCCTCTGCAGCTATAACAGCTTAAACTCTTCTGGGAAGGCCGTCCACAAGGTTTAGGAGGGTGTCTATGGGAAGGTTGGACCATTCTTCCAGAAGCACATTTGTCAGGTCAGGCACTGATGTCGGGGGAGGAGGCCTGGCTCACAGTCTCCGCTCTAATTCATCCCAAAGGTGTTCTATGGGGTTGAGGTCAGGACTCTGTGCAGGACAGTCAAGTTCCTCCACCCCAAACTGGCTCCTCCATGTCTTTATGGACCTTGCTTTGTGCACTGGTGAGCAGTCATGTTGGAACAGGAAGGGACCATCCCCAAACTCTTCCCACAAAGTTGGGAGCATGAAATTGTCCAAAATGTCTTGGTATGCTGACACCTTAAGAGTTCCCTTCACTGGAACTAGAGGGCCAAGCCCAACCCCTGAAAAACAACCCCACACCATAATCCTCCCTCCACCAAACTTTACACTTGGCACAATGCAACCGCCAAACACAGAAACATTCATCGGATTGCCAGACAGAAGCATGATTGGTCACTCCAGAGAACACGTCTCCCCTGCTCTAGAGTCCAGTGGCAGTGTGCTTTGCCCCACAACATCCGACGCTTTGCATTGCACTTGGTGATGTAAGGCTTGGATGCAGCTGCTCGGCCATGGAAACCCATTCCATGAAGCTCTCTACGCACTGTTGTGCTAATCTGAAGGCCACACCAAGTTTGGAGGTCTTTAGCTATTGACTCTGCAGACAGTTGGTGACTTCTGCGCACTGTGCGCTTCAGCATGCGCTGACCCCGCCCTGTCATGTGACGTGTCCTACCACTTGGTGGCTGAGTGGCTGTTGTTCCCAGTTGCTTCCACTTTGTTATAATCCCACTAACAGTTTAGCGTGGAATATTTAGTAGCCAGGAAATGTCACGGATGGACTTATTGCACAGGTGGCCACCTATCATGGGACCACGCTTGGAGTCACTGAGCTCCTGAGAGCGACCCATTCTTTCACCAATGTTTGTAGAAGCAGTCTGCATGCCTAGGGGCTTGATTGTATACACCTGTGTCCATGGAGGGGATTGGAACACCTGAATCACATGATTTGGAGGGCGGGGCCAATACTTTTGGCAATATAGTGTAGGTATGTATATTTCTTACATCTGTCTTAGGAGGGGAGGGTTTTTTTAGAGGCAGTTTAAGCAGACTATCATCCCTGGAATGGTTTTCCTCTCTTCTGCTCAAACTTGAATCCCCCCCTTACACATGTGCAGACAATTCTTTTATGTTGAATGTTTTATTCTCTGTGCTGCCCACCACTTTCTGAATGCTTGTCTAGGTAAAGATCATGTAGATCAACCACCTGCTGCTTCTGAGATTTTCGAGTCGCACATCCCAGGAGGCATTGTTTCAGCAGGATCATGCAGTTTTTGACCTCATGTGCTGGCAGTCTTGCCCCAGGCCTTTGGGACCTGGCAGAGCTTTACAGCAGCGGACATGACTCAAACCTCTGCCAGGTCCCAAAGACCTAACGGAGGTTTTCAGTGTGTCTGCACATGTGCGGGTGTCCCACAATGCGTAGACACGTGGAAACGCTCTGTCAGGTCCTACAGACTTCATAGAGACTGGCATGTCTATGCGTGCAGAGGATGAAAACCAACCAGGAGGAGGAGTGTTACGATGGCAGCACAGAGACTATTCTGAAGTCTGTGAACTAACAAGTATGAGGTTATCCATTTTATTATGCAGGAACAAGTATTAGATGGCATTTTATTTTACATGGGTAGGGTGAAGTCCATCTTTTATTATCCTGTCTGATAAATGGTCTTAAAGTTTTGGGCAGATGATGGTGTGTGAAACCTACCAGATACTTATAATTGGGATCTATGATGACCCCTCATCTGCTTTTTTGCAGCTCAACCCACCCATTATCATTTGAGGTACTAGTTGTTCTTGTTAAATATGTGGTGTGTGTCTTTTTTTTTTTTCTCTAGTGCAGGGGTGTCCAAACTATGGTGTTGCGGAACTGCAAGTCCCATGAGGCCTTGCAAGACTCTGACATCCACAGGCAAGACACCCAGAGGCATGATGGGACTTGTAGTACTCAACAGCTTGAGGGTCATAGTTTGGACACCCCTTCTAGTATACCGTATTTTTCGCTCCATAAGACGCACCTAGGTTTTAGCGGCAGAAAACAGGAAAAAAAATTCTGAACTAATGGACTGCAGACACAGTACAGGAGATGACCAGAGACTGCGGACAGCACAGGGATGACCAGAGACTGCGGACAGCACAGGGATGACCAGAGACTGCGGACAGCACAGGGATGACCAGAGACTGCGGACAGCACAGATGACTGCTGACCTTTGGAGAGGTGGGGAGCGGGTACCTGAATTTGACAGGTACCCGCTCTTGCTTCCGCGGAGTTTTTGTTTGATCTTACCTGTTCCTCGATCCAGCCGCGCGCTGTCTTCCCGGCTTCTGTAATGGCGCTCGGTATGACAGCCGGGTGCCCAGTGCGCATGAGCGAGAAGCACTTGCGCTTTGTGATTGGTCCGGCGGCTTCTGGGATCTGTCATGTGTCCCAGGTACCGCCTTACCATTCACAAAAAGCACCGCTTCTTGCGCATGCGCACTTGGCACCCGGCTGTCATGCCCAGTGCCCACACTACAGAAGCCGGAAGACAGCGCGCCGCTGGATAGAGGAACAGGTAAGATCAAAGAACAAAGACGTAAGAGCGGGTACCTGTCAAATTCAGGTACCCGCTCCCCACCTCCCCAAAGGTCAGCAGTCATCTCCATAAAGTCCCGCTGCAGAGCTGAGCGGCCGGCCCGGTATTCTGACATGGCTGCGGTGGAAATACCGGACCGGCCGCTCCATATTCGCTCCATAAGACGCACTGACATTTTCCCCCCTTTTTTTGGGGGAAAAAAGTGCGTCTTATGGAGCGAAAAATACGGTAAGTAGTAGTAGGTAGAGGATTCCCATGTGCAAAAGCAAGTGGTTCAGTAGGATTTTCATGCTGGGGTGTATCAATAGATGGCTTTCTGAAGAAATTCACATACTACATATGCGCAGTGATGGGCTGTCGGAGACCAGAGCCAATCACTGCGCATAGGTAGTATGTGAATTTCTTCAGTTTTGGCCCCGCTACACAGCCAATCGTCAATGGTTGCAAGTATTTCCCATGAAGATGTAGCTTCAACTCCTTTACTCCCATTTAAGGTTCTGATGTTGCTCCCTGTCATCTGTTACTCGGATTCTCATTTGAAATAAGCAAACCAGATCCTAAAGATGCATTGAAAGCATTCGGAGCTCATTCACATTATCATGCATACTAAAACAGGCTATTTAAAGGAGAAGTACAGCCAAAGCTCGTTGGTAGAGTACAGGGATGCAGTTTGTTCTGCATTCCTGTGAGTCGTTTTCAGCCGGCAGTGGGCTAAAGTCAGCTGTTGGCTGACGTCACTCAGCCGGTCCAGGCTGGGGAAGGATTGCGACCATATGGTCGGGATCCACCCAGAAGCCTCGATCCGCACCTGGCTCAGCCTGTTGGCAACCGCATGAGGGCCTGAGCCGGCCGCCCCCGCCCAGTGAGTGCTTGGGGAGGTGGGGGTAGAAAAAGTATCCTGTTTTCTTTTGTATTTCTTCCTTTTGTGTGAAATTCCCCTGTTTAGTCCCTCTGCTTTCCTTCTAAAAGATGACCACACTAAGCATAAGAGCGTATCTATCTCAGCAAGGTCAGTGTTCTGGCTGTGCTGGGAGCATAGCCTGCCTGTCCTCCAATGGTCAGACTTGTACTGACACCCTCCCCCCCCTATCCATTTACTAAGTAGATCCATGTACTTCTGTTTCCTATCTTGAATACCCCCTTCCTTAGCAGTACATACTCACCTTTATTTCACCATCCAGAATTCAGCCAATGGGAGATGGGAAAGCAATCCCTGTGTGTAAGCTCTGAGTCATTCTAGCCAGAGCTTACATAAGGCTACTGTGAAGTTTGCTCCCGGTAACAGCAGTGGCCAGTCACAGGACATGAAAAAGAATGTCACATGCTCCTCAATACCCAGACGTATTGGTTCCTTTTTTTTTTTTAACTCCTAATTGGGGAGGAAAGGAAGGGTGTGCATGTGCTGCTAGGAAAGGGGGCTTTTAAAGGGAATTTTACTTAAAGCGGAGTTCCACTCACCCTGTCAAAAAATAAGTCAGCAGCTACAAAAACTGTAGCTGCTGACTTTTAAAAAACAGCCACTTACTTGTCCCGCGGTGTGTCCCCCACATCCCGTTTCACGGGCCGTCCTGGATTCCAGGAGGCCGGCATCTTCAGTGCGGGCACCCGGCTGTGATAACTTGCAGCTTCACAGCCGGGTGCCCACTGCGCATGCGTGAGTAGTGCTGCGCTTCGTGATTGGTCCTGTAGTCTTCTGGGACCTGTCACGTGTTCCAAAAGACTACAGGGAGTGAGGAGACCTTCCGATCGCCTAGGCCAGGGGTAGGAAACCTACAACTCTCTAGCTGTTGTGGAACTACATTTCCCATGAGGCATTGCAAAGATTACAAAACTGACAGTTACAGCTATGACTTGCAGAGGCACGATGCAACTTGTAGTCCTGCGGCTCTCGGGTTGCCTACCCCGGGCCTAGGCGATCGGACCGGAAATGGGAGCGGGTACCTGTCAAATTTGGTTACCTGCTCCACCCCCGCCCCCCACAGGTGCCAGTCCTTAATGGGGATTGGGGGAGCAGTCCTTAAAGTGGAACTTCCCCTTTTGGGTGGCGCTCCGTTTTTTTAACCAATGTACACATTCTGTAATCACATTTAGTAGTTGCTGTTTCTGTATGTTGAGTTTTTGTTTACAAATGGTTGCTTCCATTGTATCTCTTGAACTCTAAAGAGGGGGGGGGGGGTTATGTATTAGATACTGTCCTAGCTATATATCTACTATGCTGTGTGTGAAGGCTGTTGCACAATAGAAAAATCGTACCTTGCTGCAAGCTGACCCGTACATGCAGCATTGGATTTCCAGGTGCTGCGGGGATGAAAAATGCGACTACAGCGAGGAAGGGCTCCAGTCGCATCCCCGTTAACAAAAATCCTTGTATCTTTTTTTTTTTTTTTTTTTTTTTTCACAGAATACAAGGCTTTCCATGAGAGCAGGAGTATGCATTGCCTTTGTTCACATAAAGCCTTGTATTCTTTTTCTCTTTTTCACAGCTGTCTTGTGAATATGTGCAGGAGGGGCAACTGGAGCCCTTCATGGCCATAGCCGAATTTTTGGCAGCACTCAGAAATGCAGTGCTGTGTGTAGCAGTCGGCTTGCAGCAAGGTATGACTTTTTATACCATTCCACGGTCATCCTCACACAGTATCCAAAATATTACCACCATCCTACTTGGCTAGTACAGTATCTAAAAAAAAAAAAATACAATTCCAGGTCTCGGCTGTAAAGTTTACATTGTGTCTCATGAGTCACGGTTGGCTGTCCTCTTCATGCAGATGTGATTCATCAATCATTCTGTAACATGCACTTGCAGCACAGATTTCACAGGATTTCAGCATCTGTGCCAGTTAGGCATGAATACTGAATGGGTATGCTGGTGTTCTGTCTGTATAGACCGTCGCATGTTGCAAATCTCATTTTTCCATCTCTGATGTTTTTCCGTCTCTGATGTTCAGGGCAGTTGATGTCACACCCTTCTAATGTCAGTTTCAGAGAAGCCTCACTAACTTCCTGCTGATCTAGATGACTAATAGACAGTCACAACCTAACTAGCTTGGCAGCCTCCAAAAATTAGCACAGCAAGAACTTTTTTTTTTTTTTCCTTTTGGATAGAAGTAGAAGCTGTCATTTTGAATGAATGAGGGAGGAACGTCTGAATCGGGCTGTAACCTTGTAGAAGATCAGTCTTGCTGTGTAGCTTTTGCCTTCCTGTTTGATGTCCTCAATGTTTGAGCAAACTTATGCAGGCCATAGACAGTTCCTTTATCGGCCGATTTTTAAAAAAAAATTTTTATTTATTTTTTTTTATCTGAAAGAATAATCGGCCGATTTTTGCACTGTTAGTGGGGCAATGGCATCGGCTGATTTCGCAATTCCTCCTTTCATGCTGGAAAATTTGTGAAAATCGGCCGATTTTCACAATCATTGGTGGCAACAGAACAACCGATTGTTTCATTTTTTGGACAAAAAATCGTCCGATAAACGAACAGTCTATGGCCTGCATTAGGTGTCCTTTTTATCATGCAGTGGTAAATGACTGCTGCTTGGTTCTGTGGCATTCTGAGGAGACAGTTCTCCTCTGAATGTCTTTTTATGTAGATCGCTTCTCCGAATGAGGAGAGAAGTGATCTACAAATGATTTGAACGCTAGAAAACGGCTGCTGTTACTATAATCTCGTGAGATTCCAGTAAGAGATCAGTCAAACACAGTTTACTAAGCAGGGGTAAATTATCGCGGCTTCGTTTACGGATCCTCCGATTCTCCAGCTCTGGGCTGGAGAATCTGGAGGGAGAACACAGATCACCAGTGAACGGCTGACATCGCTCCTTCATACACTAGCTGTCTGTGTGCTGAGATGATCAGCGGAGAACATGTTCTCCGCTGATCATCTCTCTTTTCTAAACCACTAATGACCTGAGATCAGCAACGATCCTTAGGATTGCCGCTGATAACCATTCCATAAAAGGACACCATAATGTCATTTAGGTTTACATCTATGTTCAGGGTTAGAGTGCCTCTGTACCCCGGCCGTGGACATTAGAGGATTTACATGGTCTTAACCTGAACAAAAAAAGCATTAAAGCAAGATATCCCTGACCCTGCTGCCTTAGAAAATAGGAGGAAGTGTGATCCGTGCCAAAGTTGTCAATGTTGAAGATGAATTTGTCAGTGAGGGTTTGTTTTTTAACTTTTTTTTTGTTGCTTGATATGTAAATCCTTCAACCACTTGCCTACCAGGCACTTTCACCCCCTTCCTGCCCAGGCCAGTTTTCAGCTTTCAGCTCTTTCACACTGACAATTGTGCAGTCATGCAACATTCTACCCATATGAAATTTTCATAATTTATTTTGAGACAGATGGAGCTTTCCTTTGGTATTTAATCGCCACTTTTTTTTTTTTTTTCTGCTAAGCAAATGAAAAAAGACTGAACATTTTGAAAAAAAAAGTCTTCATTTGTTACCAAATTTTGCAAGTAAGTAATTTTTCTTCACTGATGGGCACCAATATGCTGCACTGATGGACACTGGCACTGATGGGGCTCCACTGATCAGGGCAATGATGGTCAGTGTCCTAATTATCAGTATAAATGTCCTCTGTCACAGGAAAGCCATTATCCGCTTTCCTTTTTCACAATTTTTCAGCTCTGATGAAAGGAAATGCCAATAACCAGTATTTTACATGTGATCGGCTCTGATAGGACACAGCTGATCACATGGTAAAGAGTCAACAGCATTGGCTCTACCCTGATCGGTGTCCGAGGGACACCTCTCGCCACTGATTGCCAAAATGGGGATGTCCTCCCAGAACAGGCACAGTCCCACCCGGCTGCCATTGTATAATAGGCCGGGTGGGAACTGGTTAAAAGATAAGTTCACCTTTTTGTAAAAAAAAAAAAATAATAGTTAACTATTGCACATCTTTTTGCAGGTAAAATGTTTTTTTTTTTTTTTAAATTGGACGCCTGTAAAGCATTGCCCCACAATCAGCAGGTCATGGCTACAATCTTAGACTCCAGGCCTGTACCTTGTACAGGTAAGTAGTTACTGAATGACAGGAAACATCAATGAACTACCTAGTTTGCTCATCAGCACCCTGGTAGTTCATTGAGAACTACAAGCAGCCGCAATGGCTGATGGTAGTTGTAGTTCTCCCATGCACAGAACTCTGTAAATTAATGGCACAGCTGGGTGGGTGGAGCTCCACACACGGCCACGTGAGGTAGTTTTTGGGGTTTTTTTCCTCTTCTCGGGTCCCCACGACATCGCTGGGTCGAAAGGGGGTATTCAGTGAGTATTTTGGGGGGATGCTACACAGAGAAGGTTTTTTTACCTTTATGCATAGAATGTATGATGCTAAAACACCTTCAGCCTTTACAACAACTTTAATGTCAATTAAGGCTCAATTCACAAAGCTTTAAGACAAAGATAAGTATCATTACTGCCATCGACTGTAGTCTTCTAATGTGATTGGACTGCTCTGAAAATAACTCGGGTTACCCATACATGGCCTGAATTTCAGCCTATTACTGAATGGTGGGTGGGTGGCCTTGTCAGTGGACAATGCTCTGCTGCAGGTGCTGTGGCTGTCTCAATACTATCGCTGGCAGTGTAGAGTCCTCCACCCATGCTGTTGGTGTGGATAATGTATAGAGTAATTCACTGAAAAGTTTTTTTGTTTTTGTTTTGTTTTTTTTACTATAAGGCAACATACCCTGGTTTGTATATTGAGCTTCAGGTGCCCTTTAAAGTGGAAGTGCAGTCCTCCGATACGTCTTCCAGTGATGCGACATTCACTAGATATGTTGCTGGGGGCTGACATCTCTTCAGCTTCTTCTGGGTGCAGAGTCTTCAGCCATCTTGATTGGCCAGAGTAGGAGGATGTAACTCCATGCATGTACAGATCCGCATGTGTTCTAAGAAAGATTGCAGGTGCAAGTTTGTTTTATTGTGGAGGAGACCTAGCATGCCTCCTCTGCAGTAAAGGACCCGCCTGCTCATATGTATGAGATATAGATAGATATAATTTTATTTATTTTTTTTCATTTTATTTTTTTAGCTTTAATTCCATTTTAAGCTCCACCAATTGTCATTCTTCTGTCCAGTAAGACTGTTCGTGGCATTTAGGGACACTTCTAATGGATAGCGGAGCATAGAGTTAAAGCGGAGCTAAACCCATCGATCTAACATCCACAAACTGAAAGAAGGAAATCCTGAATGTCACACTCCAGAGAGACCCAAGAGGTATGCAAGTGAGCAGCCTCAGCCTAGTTTTGTTAAAAGCCACACCTCTGACCCGTTTCACCCCGCCCCGGGACTTGGTAATAAGTCAGTTTGCATATGGTGAGCCAGGGCGAGCTTCTACCCCAAGTCAGCACCTTTAGTGCAAGTCTACTCCATTTGGATGCAGGTACATGAGCGGCAATCCAAAACTTTCTCATTCAGGCTCACCATAGATTTAACAATTTCCAAAAACAGTTGCTTGTGCTTTCAACACAACTGTCAAGCCATAAAATGGCTGATCACATGTGCAGCACCATGGCAACTGCAGATCAAATAGAGGGTAAGATGGCAGCTTCCTTGGCTGTAAAGGAGGGGCAGGTTAGGTTTGGCTATTAACCATTAGCCGCCCGGCCAATGGCCGTTTGGCGGCTTCAAAAGTGTTGCTGCAGTCCGGGTGCACGCCATTTGGCGTGCTCCCACACATGCGCAGTTTGCGCTAATGCAGATCGGCGCAGCAGCGCTATCTGTCACCGGCCGTGCACCTCGGACACGGCCGATGACAGATCCGAGTACCGGCTCCCGTTGCTGGTACCATGTGACCTGCTGTGACCAATCACAGCAGGTCACATGACAGTTGTATACAATGGATGGCTTCATTCATGCCATCCATTGTATACTAGTGCCTAGCTGTGAATGGTCACAGCTAATCACATGCACATGTCATGTGATTAGCTGTGACCAAATCACAGCTAAGCACAAAAAAAAAAAAAAAAAAAAAGCTGAATGCTTATTCTTTGCTATAAGCAAATTGTGTAAAAAAAAAAAGTACTGATCACTTCCCCAAAGTAGTACAATGTTACTATGGTAACGTTGTACTACTTTGGTCATAGTAAAATATGAAAAAAAAATCGTAATAAAAAATTAAAAATAATAAAAAAATAAAAAAAATATATATTTTTTTTTTTTTCATACTGTCACCAGTCAGTGTCCCTGTTCACCGCCATGCCAGTTATATGACGCTGTACTGCACTGGTGACAGTATGTCAAAAAAAAATAGTGAAAATAATTTTTTTAATTTTTTAATTTTCCAAAAAATTATGACAAAACAATACAACTTCAAAAAACTCGCCATGCCTGTTATGAAGTACGTCGGACTGTCTACTCTGCAAAAAGGGGTCATTTGGGGACATCTGTACTATTCTGACATTCTTGGACCTCTAGAAATTAGATTGGCTGTCAGTACTTCAGGATTGATCAATATTCAGATCTATACCATAGTTTGTGAACTCTCTAACTTTCCTACAAACTAAATAATACATCCTAATTTGGGTTATTTTCACAAAAGACATGTAGCAGAATACATCTCGGCCTAAATTTATGAAGAACAATTATTTATTTGTAAACTTTTATAACAGAAACAAAGAAAAATGTGGGGTTTTTTTTCAAAATTTTTGGTCTTTTTTTGTTAATTTAGCAAAAAATAAAAACCCCAGCGGTGATTAAATACCACCAAAAGAAAGCTCTAGTTGTGTGAAGAAAATGATAAAATTTTAGTTTGGGTACAATGTTGTATGACCGCGCAATTGTCATTCAAAGTGTGAGAGCGCTGAAACCTGAAAAATGGCCTGGGCAGGAAGGGGGTAAAATTGCCCGGTATTGAAATGGTTAAAGTCACAAAGTCAGGCACTAAAAAAAACAAGTTACATCCAATCAACTTTGAGTTGTCTTGGTTATGAAATGTGTTGGCTATTACGGTAATTTGCATCTTGTAATACTTTCCATTTTTACATGAAAAAGCAGTATAGGGTATCTTTATAAGGTTAATACATAGCTACAGAGTGATAACTGATCCTACGTTTTTGTTTTTTTGTTTTTTTGTTTTTTTTTCCGTTTTTGTTTTTTTGGGGGGTGGTATTTTTCATGTTAGTCATAATTAGCAAGGAAGTGAAAGTATAGGCAGCATTGGGTACCGTAACTTTTTTTTTTTTTTTTTTTTTAGCAAGAAATGTGTTGGTGTGTGTGAACAGTTTGCTGCTAGGGTGAGATGTTACAGAAATGAGTGCTTTAATTGAAAAATAACTAAACCCAAGGGCAAAACTGTAATATATTGCAGCTTACCAGTCATTAGTGGCGGCTGCATTAGTCTTCGGTCTAAGAACATTGTGTGAGTACAGAATCCTGTTGATCTGCCAAGCCCTTCTCATTTCATGTGAATCCAATCATCCTGCATGTAATGGAGACAAAAAGAAGATATCCTTGAAATCCAGCTTGTGTGGCAGCAATGGGTTCCTCCATGGATGCAATGGTTTGAGTGGGCAGAAAGTGTTTTGGAAGGATTACCAGGTCAAAATAAAGGGGAAAAGCCTTAACAAAAACAAAACTAATGCAGCCACCACATCTAAGGACTGGTCAGCTGCAATAGATTACCATTTTTGTTTTGGGTTTAGAGCTTTTAAATTTTGAGTACAAACTCAACCCCCGTTTACAAAATATTTTAAAGGAAGTTCACTATTGTCATAAATTTCCCCCAGCCCTCTTAACTAGTTAAATTAACCACTTCCAGTCCGGACACTTTCCCCCCTTTCCTGTCCAGGCCAATTTTCAGCTTTCAGCGTTGTCATGCAACACTGTACCCTTATAAATTTTACAGATAAAACTTTATTTTGGTGGTATTTATTCACCACTGGGATTTATTTTTTTTTGTTATATAAATGAAAGTCCAAAAATTTGGGAGTGTTTTTCGTATAAAATTTTACAAATCATTCTTCATAAATCTTGGCCAAAATTTATTCAGTTATCTTTTTAGTAAAAAAAATACCCAAATTAGTTTATAACCAAAAATTATAATTTTTCAAAATGGTTTTACATTTTTATTTTTTATTTATTTTTTTACATGCGGTTACCCTAGCAGTACAGTGTCACCATAGTGACACTGTACTACTTGGGGGGGGATTTATTTTTTTTTTCTTTACACTCAAAGGCTGTAAAAGCAATAATTTCTCATTCTCTCTGGCTGCATTCTTGCAGCCTTTGAGAAATACTGTGTGAGCTGTGATTGGTCACAGCTTGTCACATGGTACACGGCTATTGTGAATAGCCATGTACCATGTGACCTCTGTGATCATTCACAGATTTGACACGTAGTAAGCAATGATGTCAGAAGTGACATCTTGCTTACTACTCTTCATGTGATCACTGATTGGCCAATCAATTGACATTTGTATGCGATTTGAACAGGAATGCAGTGCGATTCCTTTTCAAATCGCATATGATTTTCCGCACAGCTCCAGGAGGAGCCCGAGCCTGTGGACACTGATGTCTCCAGTGGGATCAGTAGCTAGTGGAACCCATCATGCCTGAACTCAGACCCATAGGAGCAGTGCGAGAAACCGCATGCGATTCGGATAGAAATCGCACCACATTCCTGCTCAAATCGCATAAAACTCTTTGTAGTGCGATTTGAGCCCATTCATTTTGTATGGGTTCAAATCACACTGCAAAGGTATTGGTGCATTCCTAGTTTTTATTTTAGAGATTTTTGGAGGAGTTATGGTAATTTTGAACTTATCCTTTTTTTTAATTTATTTTGCTTCTAGTAGATCATTGATGTTAGTCCAGTCTCAGTAACTTGCCCTTTGTGGGTTGTGGAGAGGACAGGCATGCCATGCTGGGTTTTCCTGGCTATGCTGGTTCTTTATTTGGAATTCTAATGTTTTGGTTTATGACACTGCAAATCACACTCTATTCTTTAGGTCTCATGATTGAGCTTGGAAGTTCCTAAATGTAAAATCCCCAGAACTTTCTCGCAGTCGTGCTGCCAATACAAGCGATTGTCTGTACAGAGCCCTGCTCTTGTAAATGCTGATTGTGTCGGTGTTTCCATGCGTATGGCCGTGTACAACCATTCATTTGTATTAGCAGCTGTCTGCGCCACGTGCTGTTCCCAGCCGTGAGGAAGCACCGGGGATTTTACACTTGGGGATTGGTAAGCACCGTTTGTGTGCATGAGGCCTTACAATGAACATGTCAGCCATTTATATATGTAGCCTCCCTGGCGGAATTCCCGAGTGTAGCTCGGGGTAAAGTTTCAGTACCACAAGCGGTAACCCCAAGCTACACTCGGGCTTACCAAGCGGTGCTGCTCCGGGATCTGTTCTTCACTTACCTTGTCCTGCTCTCCCGCGATGTCCCCCCTGCAGTGTCCCCTGTAATGTCCTCCAGCCGATGCCGGCATCCGTCATCGGGGTTCCATCCCCTGCGAGCGTTGGGACGTACGGGGGGACGGAACTGGCGGGAAATTTGAAAATGACAAAAAGTGACATTGACTAAATACACTAAAATCACATAGTATAACATTCCTGTATCAAACCATTTCACATACATTTTGTCCCGAGTGCTTTGTCCGGCGCCCTGCCTGCATTTTTACTGTTCTTTCTGCCTGGAAACTGAGAAACGTCCATGGCGTCCAAAAAGTGTCCCTTTAGGTCAAAAGCGGTCTTAGACCGGCTAGAGAACAGCGATAGTAAATCAGAACCACTTGCAGAATTGAGTGATAATGATTCGTGGGGGAAATTCCTCATCAGACACTGAAAACGATTTTGAGACTTTGTGATGTGCGAACTTGGCGCTATATTTCACATTTCAGTGTTTTGGTTTGATTATATTATTGAATTAAATTATTATATTTTTATTTTTTATGATTATTAAATTATAATTTATGATTTCGTGTTTCAAATTTTATCCTACCCGGGATGTTTACTAGACTCTTGTTCGGACAGATTTCAGTGAGTTATTCCTAAAAATTACAGGCCTACAATAAAAAAAATACATATTTCCAAGCGAAAAAATGTACCGCTTTGAGCACGGAAATATGGACATAATCAGACCGCTAGGGGGAAAATTTAGTCAAGACCTATCTAACGCTAAACCTACTGTCGGCCTAATCTGTCTAACCCTGTAAAGAAAAAAATCGCTATACTTGCCTGTTCTGAAGCTGCTCCGGTCCGGTCCCAGGCTGAGCTGTCAGCGGCAGTTTCTGTGTAGAGCAGAGGCCGCTGACAACAGATGCCCCATAGTAAGCCTATGGAAGACGTCATCTCCTGCTCATTTCCAAGCTGTTGTTGGCCTTCTCTTTCTAGACGGAGGTTGCTGCTGGAGCCTGAACCGGAGTTGCTTGAGAATAGGCCAGTATAGCGATCTTTTCTTTACAGGGTTAGATAGATTGGGCTTAGAATGTTAACACAACTCACCAGCGCCAAAAATTATATTGTGAAATAATTCCCAAATAAATGCTGCTGCTCCTTGGTGTCAACACTAATAAAATAATAAAAAAAATTAAAAGAGCGCAAATAAACACTCAAAAGATTGTATAGTAAATAATAAAAAAAAAAAATCATATAAAAAAATATAATTAAATAAATAGTCCCACTCCAAAAAAAAATGGTGAGTAAAATAAAAAGTCCTTATTCCAAGACCCTTGACCAGTGTTCACGCCCGTGTGTGCTAAGATCACATACCGCACTCACCAGATAATGGTGAAAAAAAAAATGCCTTAAATATGGGCTCAGGAATCCTAGACCTCATCAATACAGCCTCCAATCACCAGGTTTAGGTGGAAATCCCCCAATGCAGGTAGAGATATATGCCTCAGACCTCCAAACTGGAATTAGAATTTGCTTCCAGCCTCCATGACCATCAAAGATCACTCATTCTGCAGAGCCTGCGCTCTGTCCTGTACTATGTGACAGGTTATAATACATGATACTGTGTCGGGTGAGCAACTCCCGACACAGTATATTTTTGTATTGTTTACTATATATTCTTTTGTGTGTATATGTATTTGCACTGTTTTAGTGTTTTGTTTTTTTTTGTAGGCTTAGAATGTGGCTGAGAGTAGGTTTAGTGTTTTAGGTTTTTTTTTTTTAATTTATTTCAGGTACTTATATAGCGCCGTCAATTTGCGCAGCGCTTTACATACACATAGTGTGTGTATGTATGTGTGAGTGTATGTATGTATATATATATATATATACACAGTGGGGATCGAAAGTTTGGGCACCCCAGCTAAAAATTTGTGTTAATGTGCATAAAGAAGCCAAGGAAAGATGGAAAAATCTCCAAAAGGCATCAAATTATAGATTAGACATTCTTATAATATGTCAACAAAAGTTAGATTTTATTTCCATCATTTACACTTTCAAAATAACATAAAACAAAAAAATGGCGTCTGCAAAAGTTTGGGCACCCTGCAGAGTTAATATCTTGTACTGCCCCCTTTGCCAAGCTGAGACCTGCCAGTGTCATGGATTGTTCTCAATCATCATCTGGGAAGACCAGGTGATGTCAATCTCAAAGGTTTTAAATGCCCAGACTCATCTGACCTTGCCCCAACAATCAGCACCATGGGTTCTTCTAAGCAGTTGTCTAGAAAACTGAAACTGAAAATAGTTGACGCTCACAAAGCTGGAGAAGGCTATAAGAAGGTAGCAAAGCGTTTTCAGATGTCAATATCCTCTGTTCGGAATGTAATTTATAAATGGCAGTCATCGGGAACAGTGGAAGTTAAAGCAAGATCTGGAAGACCAAGAAAAATATCAGACAGAACAGCTCGCAGGATTGTGAGAAAAACAATTCAAAACCCACTTTTGACTGCACGATCCCTCCAGAAAGATCTGGCAGACACTGGAGTTGTGGTACACTATCCCACTATAAAGAGATACTTGTACAAATATGGTCTTCATGGAAGCGTCATCAGAAGAAAACCTCTTCTACGTCCTCACCACAAAAATCATCGTTTGAACTTTGCAAATGAACATATAGACAAGCCTGATGCATTTTGGAAACAAGTTCTGTGGACCGATGAGGTTAAAATTGAACTTTTTGGCCGGAATGAGCAAAGGTAAGTTTGGAGAAGAAGGGGCACAGAATTTAATGAAAAGAACCTCTGTCCAACTGTTAAGCATGGGGTTGGATCAATCATGCTTTGGGGTTGTGCTGCAGCCAGTGGCACAGGGAACATCTCACAAGTAGAAGGAAAAATGGATTCAATAAAATTTCAGCATATTTTGGATGGTAACTTGATGCCATCTGTGAAAAAGCTGAAGTTAAAGAGAGGATGGCTTCTACAAATGGATAATGATCCTAAACACACCTCGAAATCCATGGGGGATAACATCAAGAGGCGTAAACTGAAGGTTTTGCCATGGCCTTCACAATTTCCTGACCTCAACATAATTGAAAATCTATGGATAGACCTTAAAAGAGCAGTGCGTGACAGACAGCCCAGAAATCTCAAAGAACTGGAAGACTTTTGTAAGGAAGAATGGGCAAAGATACCTCAAACAAGAATTGAAAGACTCTTGGCTGGCTACAAAAAGCGTTTACAAGCTGTGATACTTGCCAAAGGGGGCAGTACAAGATATTAACTCTGCAGGGTGCCCAAACTTTTGCAGACGCCATTTTTTTGTTTTCTGTTATTTTGAAAATGTAAATGATGGAAATAAAATCTAACTTTTGGTGACCTATTATAAGACTGTCTAATCTATAATTTGATGCCTTTTGGAGATTTTTCCATCTTTCCTTGGCTTCTTAATGCACATTAATACAAATTTTTAGCTGGGGTGCCCAAACTTTCGATCCCCACTGTACATATATATATATGTGTGTGTATGTGTATATATATGTATATATATCTTAGATTGTAAGCTCCTTGAGGGTTAGGGACTGATGTGAATGTACTAATTATATATATATATATATATTTATTGTGTGTGTATGTATGTGTATATATATATATATATATATATATATATATATATATATATATATATATATATATATTACATTCACATCAGTCCCTAACCCTCAAGGAGCTTACAATCTAAGGTCCCTAACCTACATTCATATGTATACTAGGGCCAATTTAGACCGGAGCCAATTAACCTACCAGCATGTCTTTGGAGTGTGGGAGGAAACCAACACAGGCATAGGGAGAACATGCAAACTCCAGGCAGGTGGTGCCGTGTCTTTTGACTAAACTTCCACTCTTAAGACGAAAGCTGTAGCTAAGAGCAAACAGCAAGTGCCCGTTGTCTCTCTACCCCAGAAGATCTTGGTGTGCCCATCTGGTTTAGTTTCAACTGGTAACTTGCCATCTTGGCTAAATCCTTCATAATGCCGTATCATCCTCCTGGCTAGTTAGAAGTCTTCAGTGGCCATTAATGTCCCCCTTATTGGACAGGGTACAGGTGGCAGGGCAGATCATAGTAAAGTGGTACAAGTCCAAAGAGGTACACAGAAAAGACGTTTCCAAATAGAAAAGTAACTTTGTGGTACTTACAAAAGATTTAAAATGACTGCAGCTCCACTGGAAGGCTCCATACAGACGGGGCTTTTTAATAACGCTGGTAACGTTAGCTGTGTAAAGTCATGTTAAAAACTTGAGTTTTTTTGGCATTTTTGTAATAGCGGTTTGCTGTGTTTGTGACCGAAAAAAAATGTCCAAAAATGCTGGTTTGCCGCGTATTTCATCGGTCGAATGTTTTTACAGCTAAAAAACTCCTCTAGAACCCTACTAGTTCTGGGGCCTTTTTTCCAGCCCAAAAAGGCCCCTGCCAAAAAACGTTATTTATAGTCTGTGTGTGCATGGACACATAGGATAACATGCTGGGGGATTTACTGGCTCTAGAAAAAAAGCCAAAAGCCAAAAACAGCCGCTGTAAAAACATCCCATGTGCATGAGGACGAAGACTTAGGAAGAAGATATTTACATCACAGCACTCGGTCTGATTTCGGGATTGAAAGGAAATTTCAGCAGTGTTTGCAAAATACATTTAATGTTCTTTGAAAGAAAATATAACTGGACTGAATGGTATTATATTTGTCTGGAATGCAACTTCAGCCTTGTCACCTGCTCTGATCTATGGTACATTGCAGAATTTATTTGTTGCGGTACTTGTGCCGCCATTTTTGGTGAGTCACTGGGAATGCAAGGGAGGCCTAAGAACAATTTTCAAAATATCAGATTTGTGTGTGGTTTCAAAAAGAGGAACGGGACGTTGCATGAGTGCGGTCACTGGGTGAATGAAGTTTGTGTCACACAGTTTTCTCATATCCTACATACATGGAGAATTCCATTTTGTCAGTCTTACAACAGTTCCCAGCAACAGCGTGGCAGCCATTTTTTAAATGCTGGTCTGTTAAAGTAAACCTGTCACTATAAGAGCCATGGTTAGAGAAAATGTATCCTTTTCTTAAAAAAATTACAACAAAAGCACCTTTTTATAAATATTTACTAATGGCAGTCTACAAACACAGTGCACATCATCTGATGGGAAACGCACTGGTGATGTAGCGAGGCCAGGGTTATATCACCAGTGCCTCACTCAGCCAGGAAGTAGAAATGGTAATTGTAAGTACAAGATAAAAAAAAAATGTTGTGATGTGGGGTAATTAGCGGTTGTGGTAGAAGCGTTATTATAGTGAGTCCACGGCAGCCAGGAAGTATTTTCAAGGACTTGGTGGCCCACTTTTATTTAAAAGAAAGTGAAAGTTCAGAAACAAATGATTTCCACGCAGGGGATCTTCTCCAACTTGAACAGAAATCCATACACTGGACAATGCTGAGCCACCCTACTCATAAGTGCACTGAGCTTCAGTTGTAGTACCTCTCCTGGATACTTGCCTTTAGACACAGCACCCTGCTGGAAGGCCCACCTCTAGCCTATGGATGGGGTTCTCCTGACACCCCAATAGGAGCTGACCTGACGCCTGGAACTGAGACCTCTGTCTCTTGGCTTCAGGCTGGGTCCTCTGACCCCTTGATGAGACCTTCTGTCTACCCCCACTGGAAGTGACCACTCAGACCTGAGTATATAACAACACCTCACACCTGTGTACTCCAGATTGCAGGTGTCTAGCAAAACCCAGACATAGGATTGAATGTTCTGATCCAGAGCTGCCAAATACAGAGAGCGCCAAATCCGCAGCTTTCTTAGACTGGAACTTCGCATTCACCCTAAATGCAAATCCTGCATCGCGTTTTCCTACTTAAAGTGACAGGGGCTTATGCTGTCAGTGTTTAACCATGTGACCTCCAGACGATTTACCCCCCCCTTCCTGACCAGGCCAATTTTTGCGTTATGGCGCCGCGTTACTTTGACAATTGCACGGTCATCCAACGCTGCACCCAAATTAAATTTACGGCCTTTTTTTTTACCCCATGAATTGAGCTTTCTTTTGGTGATATTTTGATATCCTGTGATTTTTTTTTTTTTTGCGCTATAAAAAAAGACCATTTTGATAAAAATTTTTTTGACTTTTTGCTATTAAATATGTCCAGTAAAAATATTTAATCAAATTTAGGCCAAAATGTGTTCTGTTACATGTCTTTGCTAAAAAAAAAAAAAAAAAAAAAAGTCCCAATACGTATAAATTAATTGGTTTACGTGAAAGTTATAGCATTTACAAATGGCGGTATACATACTGGGATTTTTACTAGAAATGGCGGCGATCAGTGACTTATAGTGGGACTGCAGCGGACATTCTGACACTGGGGGGGAACTGACTTTGTGTCACTGACATCCCCAGTCCCACCAATACAGTGATCAGTGCTAAAAAAAAAAAAAAAAAAGCACTGACACTGTACTGATGGCACTGGGCAGGAAGGGGTTAACATTAAGGCGATCAAAGGGTTAACTGTGCAGGGAGTGTTTTACTAGGGGGTGGTGTCTGTGTGCTTCACTGTAATCACACTGCTCTGGATGACTGTGCTGTGCAATGTGCCCGAGCTGACGGAGGAGAACTGTTAGTAAACAAAACTGTTCTCCTCCCTGATCTTTGGAAATCACCGGGCGCCAGCGAGTAGTTACCGGCCGGGATCTGGTGATTGACAGCCGTAGCCACAGATGGCGGCGCGGGTAGGGGGCGTGAGTGCCCCCTACCCAGAAATGTGAAATCACGTGTATATATACATGTGGTTTTGCGCACCCGTGCCGCCCTGTAGCAGTATTTCAGCTATAGGCCGGTAAGGAAGCAATTAAAGATGAACTCCAGGCATGGTATATTTTTTCCTTACAGTTGGACCAATGTAACTATACACCTGAATGATGCCCCAGTAAGCTGGAAATCACTGAAGTAGACAGTGCTACTCCAGTAATTCTGAGCGTCCACCCTAATGTGTAGTGTAGTGCCTTTCAGAGGATGCTTTGAATTTTCTGAAAGAATTGGGGGGGAGTGTGACACACTTCCCGCCTCTCAATCTCATCCAGTCAGAGAATGCTTTGCATTCATTCAGAAAAGGCAAAGCATTCTCTGGCGTCCATCCTGAGAAGCCAACATCAAGCTGGCTGCTCAGCACAGGACCCAGCAGCTATGGGAGATCACTGGAGCACGGTATCCACTACAATGATTTTCAGCTTCCAGGGACATCGGCCAAGTATGGAATATACATAGTGAAAATGGCCCAGTGTAACCATGTAAAAATGTACCATACCTAGATTAATGAATGTAACACATTGAAAACACATCAGATCTCGATGGGAAAAAATATACTGGCTATCTATATGGATATGGACTGGGTAACGTGTTAGGAACAAAAGGAAGCCCCATCTTTCATGTAAACCAATGAATTTACACGTATTGGGATTTTTTTTTTTAGCAAAGATATGTCGCAGAATACATTTTGGTGTAAATTTATGCCAAAATTTGATTTTTAATTTTTTTTAATTGACATGTTTTAATAGCAAAAAGTAAAAAATATTGTTTTTTTTTTTCTCAAAAGTGTAGGTCTTTTTTTTTTTATAGTGCAAAAATATAAAAAATCACAGGCGCTCAAATACCACCAAAAGATAGCTCAATTTGTGGATAAAAAAGGATGTAAATTATATTTTGGTGCAGCGTTGCATGACCGTGCAATTGTCAGTTAAAGTAACGCAGCGCCGTAACACAAAAATGGCCTGGTCAAGAAGGGGGGTAAATCCTCAGGAGGGCAATTCATAATTATATTTATAATGACAACCAACAAAAAAGTTCTGTTCAATAAAACATTTTTCAATTTAAAGCTGAATTCTGGACAAAAAAGCTTTTATCTTAAAAAAATTAAATTACACAAAAAAAAAATCCTCATCCATTGTGTGTGCACCAAATGCCTTTGAAAAGCCATATATTCCTTTGTAGAAGTAGCAGCGACATCATCACTGTGTTGTATACTCACCGGCCCCTTTATTAGGTCCACCTGTTTAATTGCTTGGTGGCACAAACTGCTAATCAGCCAATCACATGGCAGCAACTCAATGCATTTAGGCATGTGGATGTGGTGAAGATGACTTGCTGAAGATCAGAATGGGGAAGAAAGGGGATTTAAGTGACTTTGAAATTAACATGGTTGTTGGTGCCAGATGAGCTCATCTGAATATTTCAAAAACCGCTGATCTACTGGGATTTTCACACACAACCATCTCTAGGACTTACATAGAATGGTCCGCAAAAGAGAAAATATCCAGTGAGCAGCGGTTGTGTGGGTGCAAAATGCCTTGTTGATGTCAGAGGAGAATGGGCAGACTGGTTTCTGAGACATTCAGATGGTAGGGTCATAATTTGGTGTAAACAACATGAAAGCATAGATCCATCCTGCCTTGTATCATTGATTCAGGCTGAGGGTGTGGGGGATATTTTCTTGGCACTAGCAAGGTGTACCTAATAAAGTAGCCAGTGAGTGTACATAGCTTGTGCAGAGAGCAGAGCTGTGGGAGGGGCCCAGCAGACTCCACCCACTACAGGCTGCCTGCAGAAAACTACAAGAGGGGGCGGAGACCAGACCAGTCACTCTGCACAAGGAGTGAGGGCAGCAATGAGCGGTCTTTATTACAGGAAAAGTAAAGTCTCACACTGGATTACTGCACAGATCTGGAAGAAATACACAAAGTACACCGAGATTCAAGGAAGAATATACATGATGAAAGTATTTAGGCAATATTTGTTTATCCCAGGGTTCTCTGTCCCCAACACAGCCCAGTATTCTCCGCTGTGAATAAAGCAAACTCCCAGTTTTTGGCTGTAAATGACAACATGGTTTTGTTCAGATGCCGTGTTTTGATAACTCTTCCCACACAGTACAATAGATCCAGTATTTTTCCATCCCGTCTTTACACAATTAAATTCCTAGAACCAATGTTGTCTTTGCTCATTGTTGCCAATAGCAAACAAATTGTAACTCTGCCTGTAAAACGAGTCTTGTCAGGCACACGTCTCAGCTTAGCTGCAATAAATGACTCATGGAGATGGTCATTGCGAAATGCCAGTGTGCAGAGTAATGGCACAGCAGATGAATGGACTCCGGAAGTATATTACTGAACTGGTTTGTATTAGGCTGGGCACACACCTTTGTCCTCTCATTGTAGTACTTTTTAATGTGCTCAGTACACACATTAACCTCCCTGGCGGTATGATTCTTTCCGATTTTTTGTGCTGAAAGCGGTACCATTTTTTGGCATGGAAATATGTAGTTTTTTATTGTAGGCCTGTAATTTTTAGGAATAACTCACTGAAATCTGTATGAATAAGAGTCTATTAAACATTCCGGATATGATCAAATTTGAAACACGAAATCATAAATTATAATTTAATAAATAATCATAAAAAATAATAATATAATAATAATACATTTAATTCAATAATATAATCAAACCAAAAACACTGAAATTTTGAAATACAGAGGCAAATTCACACATCGCTGAGCAAAGTTGCAAAATCGTTTTCAGTGTCTGATGAGGAATTTCCCCCACGAATCATTATCACTCAATTCTGCAAGTGGTTCTGATTTACTATCGCTGTTCTCTAGCCAGTCTAAAACCGCTTTTGACCTAAAGGGACGCTTTTTGGACGCCATGGACCTTTCTAAGTTTCCAGGCAGAAAGAACATTCAAAATGCAGGCAGGGCGCCGGACAAAGCAGTAGGGACAAAATATATGTGAAATGCATTGAAACAGCAATGACAGCAAAAATGACATTTTTAAAAAATGTCAAATTTCCCGCCGGTTCCGGCGCCCGTACGTCCCGACGTCACAGGGACCGGAACACAGAAGCCGGATGTCGGCATCGGCCGGAGGAGATGGCCGGGGACACTGCAGGGGACACATCGCGGGAGCGAAGGACAAGGTAAGCTCTGCAGGGACTCCCTGAGCAACGCCGCATGGTAAGCCTGAGTGTAGCTCGGGGGGGGGGGTTACCGCTTTTGGTATAGAAATTTTACCCCGAGCTACACTCGGGATTACCGCCAAGGAGGTTAACCACTTGCCCTCCTGAGGATTTACCCACGTTCCTGACCAGGCCATTTTTTGCGATACGGCACTGCGTTACTTTAACTTACAATAGTGAAATTTATGTCCTTTTTTTCCCATAAACGGAGCTTTCTTTTGGTGGTATTTATTCACCTTTGGGTTTTTTATTTTTTGTGCTAAAAACAAAAAAAGACCATTTTGAGGAAAAAACAAAATGTTTTACTTTTATTACTAAACAAATACAGTAAATAAATTTTTAAAATCAAAGTTCGTCATAAATTTAGGCCAAAATGTATTCTACTACATGTCTTTGCTAAAAAAAAAATGCCAATACGTGTAAATTTAATTGGTTTATGTGAAAGTTATAGTATCTACAAATGGCGGTATATATACTGGAATTTTTTTTTTTATCATAGTAATGGCAGTGATCAGCGACTTATGGCGGTATTGCGGCAGGCATTCTGACACGGGGGGGGGGGGAACCAACTGTCACTGACATCCCCAGTGACACTAATACAGTGATCAGTGCTAATAAAAAGCATTGACACTGTACTAATGACACTGGGCAGGAAGGGGTTAACAAACAGTGGGTGTGGCTTTTTTTAGCCTAATTGGAAAGTTTAGTCAGATTTTTTTTACAATTCTTTTGCAGCTTTTTAAACTAATGTTTTGCATTTTTTTTTCACAATGCTGTTGGGGGATCTTTGGTGAGATATCAGGGGTCTAAACACACCCCTAAAGTTTTACTTTTGAGACAGAGAAAAGTACTGAGGAAACATATTCCTCAGGTCCTTTCTGCAGCCTCAGCTGCACTGCAGAAGAATGAACAGGAGACAGAGGCTCCTGTTCATTTATAAACTGTTTACTATGCTTAAGCTATGAATAAACACAGTGAGTGATCAGTATCGATCACACACTATATTAATTTAAAAAAAAGAAAGGGGCCAGTAAATAACATATTTACTGGCCCCTTGCCCAGCTTTCCATCCTGAACAACACCCTCTGTGCCAGCGGTTGGTGGTGGGAGAGGACAGAAGTCGGCAGCACTGACTGGGGGGTTGAGGGGGGCCCGAGCAGCGGAGGGGGATCTGATAGTGGGCAGGAGGTAGTGACCTGTGTGGCAGATTATGGAAATTACTGGAACGGATCTTTAATGGCTCTCCCTTTAACAGCTGAGACCTGGTGGGAGGGGGAGAGGAGATGCTGGCTTTCAGCTGCTGCAGGGAGAGCCATAAAAGATCGGTTCCAGTTATTTCCTCCAGCAGTGCACTAATCACCTTTTCTGTCCACATGTGATTCCCCCTGCTGGGGTAGGGGAAGAACTGCAGGGGCCCCTGGGCAATGTCCAGGGGTGCTTGTGCAATAAGAGAACCCTGATAAGGGGAGAGGGTTCAGTTAAAAGATACAGATTCATTTTAAAACATCAGCATTGTAATAGCAATACAAACAATAATTATTTTCAATTGTCCAATATACGATTTACTTGAAAAATCTCCTTTGTGAGTTCTGCCTGTCTGTTGTCTACTTTCACGGCTTCCTGGATTCCCTCCATACTTTGCAGCTTCTCCTCCGCTATTTACTTTCTATTTCTAAGGACTACATGTCCCACGGTACCTTGCCTGCAGGCACTGATTCCTGTACTGACTCCGCCTCTGGAAACTCCTCCCCTCAGTAGCTCTGTAGTTCAGAGGGGAGGCTCTGTGACACAGCAGTGTCTATTCACGTGGCATTGTGAGTATGTGTCACAGAATTCAAGGCAGTAAAGCCCGGTTCACACTAGTGCAGGCCATGCGTTCTGCGTTCACTTGGGCACATCATCCCATTGATTTGCCGGGTGTCCCACACAAAAAAGGTGCATGTTCCTTTTCAAAAACACATCCACAGGGACAGGGCTGTGAATAAGGGGGTACCACCGGTCCTCCTGTACGGGGCCCAGGCCAGCAGGGGGTCCCAGGCAGCTGGGTGTTGGGCACCACTGGGGGAGCAATTGCTGGAGCCGATCCCCTGTATGGCTCCCTGCAGCAGCTGAAAGCTGGCTTCTTCTCCTCTCTCTCCTGCTGGCTTTTGACTGCTGCAGAGAGTGCCTTACAAGGGATCAGGGGGTAATTGCCCCCCCCCCCCACCTTACCAATCGCCCTCCCTGTGCACCATACCTTTCCCTCTTCTGCCCAGGGCCCCTGTGTGCCCCCACCCCCGCAGTGCTGCTGGCTTCCCTCCTCCTTGCTACCAGCAACTGTAAGCACACAATAGGATCCTTCAGGATGGAGAGTGGGGAAAGGGTCTGGTAAATATGTCACATTTACCAGCCTCTTCCTTTCCTGAATGAACATAATGAGTGATTGGTACTGATCGCTGTGTTCATTCATAACTGAAGCATAGTGAAATGTGTTTATTTGAGGGGGGCCCCGTGGTTTCTAACAGCAGCCCTGCACAGGGAAACCACATGGTCTTTTTGACATTGCGATTTCCCTGCTGTGCCCACATCCATGATCGCGGCTGCGGGGTGAGATGCATGGGAGTGCCATTCATTCTGAATGGCAGCCCCGCGCATCTCGCAAGAGCAGCACGCTTCGGCTGCGGGTGGGTAGGGGAATATGTGCGATTCCTGCACCCACAACCAACCTGCAGCCTGTGGACTAGTATGAACCAGCGGTGTGCTGGTGGCGGTGCGGGGTGCCCAATTTTAGTATTGCCTAGGGCAGCACAAGAGCTAAATACAGTACACCAGTGGTGTGAATCCAGGGTCCATGTGTGGGGATCTTCACAAAGTACAAATGCCAAGATCTGTCATATTATTAGGAGTAGGCTGGAAATCATTGATATATAATGTGGAAATTAATATATGATTTTATATTTTGACCCTAGAAACACTTTAAGGAGGGAACAGTCCAAATTTTTCTTGGGGGCCCCTCCTGTCATTGGTGCGCATTACACACAACAATTTTCTGCTTCTCCATCAGATACATTGTCTGCCATTGGTGGAGCACTAAGTGCCTTTTCCGATCTCTCTCGGTGCCTCTGTTACACACTTGTAAGTCGTGTCTCAGGCGTATTTGAAGAATGCGCTATTTCATTTAGAAAGGCCCCTGAGAAGAATCCAGGGCTTCCTATAATGAAATACCAGCATTCTGTCCTACTGAGCGGTATGTAAACATTGCCTTTCATAGGGAGGAAAGATGAGTAGCTAAAGAGATGTAGAGGACCCAGCAAACAGAAAGGGGAACAGAAATGATGCTGTTTTATTGCATGCTGTTAGTTTTTATGGTCTCATGAATACACAGTATATTTCCATAAGTTATATTTAGAATGCAAATGTTAGGGGAGAGGTGAGGCCTTTACATTGGACTTCAATGCCTAAAGACTTAAAGGGCTTGCTCATGTGTGCAGCAGCCCTTGCTGCCCCTCTGAAAAGCAATTTGTGATGGATAATTTTTCAGAGGGTGCGTTTCACAAGGAGGTAAGGATGTAATATATCGCCTCCTGATTTAACCCTGTAAATGCCGCACCACTGCGACACCATCACAATGGCCTCATAGACTTATTATTTATTTCAGGTGCTTATATAGCGCCGTCAATGTACGCAGCGCTTTACATATATATTGTACATTCACATCAGTCCCTAAGCCTCAAGGGGTGTACAATCTAAGGTCCCTAACCCTCAAGGGGCGTACAATCTAAGGTCCCTAACCCTCAAGGGGCGTACAATCTAAGGTCCCTAACCCTCAAGGGGCGTACAATCTAAGGTCCCTAACCCTCAAGGGGCGTACAATCTAAGGTCCCTAACCCTCAAGGGGCGTACAATCTAAGGTCCCCAACCCTCAAGGGGCGTACAATCTAAGGTCCCTAACCCTCAAGGGGCGTACAATCTAAGGTCCCTAACCCTCAAGGGGCGTACAATCTAAGGTCCCTAACCCTCAAGGGGCGTACAATTTAAGGTCCCTAACCCTCAAGGGGCGTACAATCTAAGGTCCCTAACCCTCAAGGGGCGTACAATCTAAGGTCCCTAACCCTCAAGGGGCGTACAATCTAAGGTCCCTAACCCTCAAGGGGTGTACAATCTAAGGTCCCTAACCCTCAAGGGGTGTACAATCTAAGGTCCCTAACCCTCAAGGGGTGTACAATCTAAGGTCCCTAACCCTCAAGGGGCATACAATCTAAGGTCCCTAACCCTCAAGGGGCGTACAATCTAAGGTCCCTAACTCACATTCATACATACACATACTAGGAACAATTTAGACAGGAGCCAATTAACCTACCAGCATGTCTGGAGTGTTGGAGGAAACCGGAGTACCTGGAGAAAACCACGCAGGCACAGGGAGAACATGCAAACTCCAGGCAGGTGGTGCTGGGGTTGGGATTCGAACCAACAACCCTAGTACATGTAGAAGAAAGCAAGAAAAACATGTTATGGGCATTTTAGTATTGTTTAGGAGCGTTTAGCATTGTTTTCTGCTGGAAAAACGTTCCAAAAACTCTACAAACCTCATAGACTTGCATTGGTCACGTAAAGCGGTGCTAAAGCCCACCAGATGCACCACGTTGTTTCATTTTTCCACAGCATCGCGGCCATAGCATGGTTAGTGGCAGCATGCCTTGGTTCAGATGTGCGGTTGAGGTGCTGTAAAACCATGGCTCAGCTGTTCGGTTTTACCACCTTCCCCAAATGGTTCTTGTGAATGAAGGCTAAGGCTACTTTCACACTGATCCGCCGCAGAAACACAGCAAGAATGCATGGGCGGTTTTACCACGCTTTTGCCGTGATTTCTGAGCGTTTTTAAAGGACACGCGACTTAAAGGCTGCACCAAAAATGCTTCCCAGAGGCGCTTTTCAGGCGTTTTACATTTATTTCAATGGGGAGGGGCATTCTTGGGACGTTTTTAACTCCCCAAACATGCCCCAAAGATGCTGCAAGCAGGAGCTTTTACACCGCACCGCAAGTGCAATGCCTCAGTGCAAAAACATGTATACATATTATAATTATTATACAGGATTTATGGCGCCAACAGTTTGCTCAGCGCTTTACAATATAACAGGACACAATACATCAACAATACGGTTCACTACAAGAGGGATAGGAGGGCCCTGATCCTGGGAGCTTACAATCTAGGAGGGAGGGGCTAGTGGTACAAAAGGTAGTAACTGTGGGGGATGGACTGGTTGGAAGAGTAGAAGATTCCATTATTAGATGAGGGCAGGATAGGCTTCCCTGAAGAGAGAGGTTTTCAGAGATCGCCTAAAAGTGAGCAGAGTAGGCGATAGTCTGATAAATTGGGGTAGAGAGTTCCAGAGGATGGGGGAAGCTCTGAAGAAGTCCTGGAAACGAGCATGGGAGGAGGAGACAAGGGAGCTAGAGAGTAGGAGGTCTTGCGAGGAGCGGAGAGGACGGTTTGGGTGATATTTAGAGACAAGATCGGTGATGTCATTTGGGGCAGAGTTATAAATGGCTTTATACATTCACATACACAGGGAAGCAGTTTTCTTGAGTTTTTCAGGCGATTTCTTTAACATAAAAACGCTTCTAAAACTCCTCAGTGTGAAAGTAGCCTAAGGGGTCTATTTATAATTGTTTTCACACAGCTTTCACCCAGGATGCACACATTTTTCCAAATGAATCCATTTAGGAACATGTGTGAATCTTACATGAAAAATGTGGGAATCTTGTAAGAAAACATATAAGTTGACCCCAAAGTGTATGTCAGGGCAAAATTAAAAAACAAAAAACTTCATTAGGACATGTCTGGAACACATTTCCCCATGTTTTATCCCTATTGAGATCCTGCAAGTACAGAAAAATAACTGGCGATCAGTAAGAAAGGTAATCAGCTCTTACATCTTGTTGTGGGCTGACGAGCATTGTTTTGGACTGAGTGGTGTCAGCCCTGCCCAGTTGCTTTTGTTAAACTACTGAAACCCTCCCACTCTCCTCATCTTCAAAACATCGAGAGTAGGAACTAGGGGGGCTAATTAGACACCTTGAGATGACACAGTAAATGTAGAGAAGACACAAGATAGCTCTGTGTTTGAGGCAGGGTCAACAGCTTATTTTTTGCACTTAGAATCACAAAATGGTTTCAATTATATATTTAAAGTGTGGATATAGAACAAAAACAAACACCTATATCCACTTCCATGCTGCAGCATCGTTCTGATGCTGCAGCTGTCCCCCTGACAGCTCTATGACTAAGAACTGAGCGATGATCACTCAGTTCTCAGTCTTCTCAGAACTATGACTAAAAACTGAGCGATCACTGATCACTCAGTTCTCAGTCTTCTCGGAGTGGAGAGCAGTAACTGTCAGTCTCCACTCTGTGCTCTGCCCCTCCAACACTCACTGGAGCGCCGAGCTGGAGGTGGGCCGGAGCTGCTGACTCAGGCTTCCCAGCAGTATGTAGCTGAGCCAGCTGCCTATCAGGCATATGGGTAGACCCCGACATTATTGTTGGGATCCTTCCAGAGCCTGGAGCAGCTCTGTGATGTTACCCGACAATGGTCAACTACATGCACCCACAAGAGAAGTATGGCCAAAAAAGCTGTGGCCATACTTCTCTTTTAACAAACCAAAAGGGAGCAAATTGAAGAAGTTCATTGTCAGGAATTATATACACCACTAAACCTAAGGGCTTGTTCACACAGGTGGCTGTAAAAGCAAGCAGTTGAGCAGTGATTTTACTATTCCTTGATCACCCCCTAAAAAATGCTCCAGGCTGTACACATGCTGCTGCAACGCTTTGCCCCGTTTAAATTAAACAGCATATCGCATTTGGCAGGATGGTACTGCCACCGAACACAACTCATTGAAAGGATAAGTTCACCTTTGGGAACATGTTACATGTTCCACCCATTTTTAGGGTGGAACATGTAACATGTTCCCAATGCTGCAGCCACTGCCCAATCTCCCCCCCTCCCCCTTCCTGTGACAGCAGTGCAAGGAGAAGTTTCCCGTACTATCTGTCACTAGTCCGTGCAGGGCTCCGCCCACATTCATTCTGTGAATGAATGAACTACAAGTCCTGACAGCCACTACGGCTTGTAGTTCTCAATGAACTCCCATGGTGCTAGTTCATTGACTCTTCCTGTCAGTATATCTGCTTGCTTTTACATCCTGTATGGGCAAGCAGATATTGAAAGGTCTGCAGGAGACCTGCAAGGCACCAGCGACTTGCTGATCACTGGCACAATGCTTTCCAGGCTCTTGCAAACAAAAATAATACATTCACATTTTTTTACCTGCAAAAAAATATGTATTTATTATTTCTGGTCAACAAGTGAACTTATCCTTTAACCTCCCTAGTGGTCTGATTATGTCCATATTTCTGTGCTCAAAGCGGTACATTTTTTTGCATGGAAATATGTTGTTTTTTTATTGTAGGCTGTAATTTTTAGGAATAACTCACTGAAATCTGTCCGAACAAGAGTCTAGTAAACATCCCGGGTAGGATAAAATTTGAAACACGAAATCATAAATTATAATATAATAAATAATCATAAAAAATAATAATATAATAATAATAAATTTAATTCAATAATATAATCAAACCAAAAACACTGAAATGTGAAATATAGCGCCAAGTTCGCACATCACTGAGCAAAGTCGTAGAATCGTTTTCAGTGTCTGATGAGGAATTTCCCCCACAAATCATTATCACTCAATTCTGCAAGTGGTTCTGATTTACTATCGCTGTTCTCTAGCCGGTCTAAAACCGCTTTTAACCTAAAGGGACGCTTTTTGGACGCCATGGACGTTTCTCAGTTTCCAGGCAGAAAGAACAGTAAAAATGCAGGCAGGGCGCCGGACAAAGCACTCGGGACAAAATGTATGTGAAATGGTTTGATACAGGAATGGTATACTATGTGATTGTAGTGTATTTAGTGAATGTCACTTTTAAAATTTTAACATTTCCCGCCGTTCCGTCCCCCGTACGTCCCGACGTCGCAGGGAACGGAACCCGGAAGACAGATGCCGGCATCGGCCGGAGGACATCGCAGGAGCGAAGGACAAGGTAAGTGCAGAAAGGATCCCGGAGCAACGCTGCAGGGTATTCCTGAGTGTAGCTCGGGGTTACCGCTTGTGGTGCTGAAACTTTACCTCGAGCTACACTCGGGAATACCGCCAGGGAGGTTAAGTGTCTGAAAAGTGATGCATGAGTTTGCGGTACAGTGGTTGAGCCTTTTTAAGGTTGAGGAAGCGACATATTGCCTCCTCACCGCCTGTCAAACGCCCTCTGAAAAGTGATCCACCACAGGTCAGATGGGCAGCAAGGGCAACACATAAGTACCTGCCAAGGGTTACTTTATATCCAAGAAACATTTTCAGGCGATTTTGGAGTATTTATGTTGTACACGTATTTTCAGACTTTAGCGTTTTTTGTGCTAGCCAAAGGAAAGTTAATTACCAGGAGGAGGCAAGCCAAGAAATCGTGCATAAAACATATGCTGCACGCATTTTCAGGCATATTTCTGGCACTGCCCTTGAAGTGTATAGGGGCCAAAAATGCATGATTCTGCCCCAAAGAACCTCTTATACTTTTTTAAAGTTTTGAGCCACAAGCTTTAGGTAACATGACACTTAGAAGTGAACGGACAACATTGACTATGAAGGGAATTTTGATGGTGAGCATTGAAGCACTTCGGAAAATGCACTTCTAATAGCCCAGGTATGAATAAGATCTAATTGTACTAATATGCATGGAATTACCTCCACCTGTACAAAAACCAGTTATTCTGGTATCTTCATTGTACTGCCTTTGTACTGTTAGATGTTGTTTGGGGAATCAGGGCAGTTAATATGACAGTTGGAACTTGGCAGTATTGTTAGGATGGCTGCAGAAAGTTAGCCTTGTGTTGGAAAACTCACTATTTCTATTAGGTTTTGATATATTTCAGAAATATTTATATATTTATGTGTAGCACTACCCCCTTAGGGGTTGCTGTTGATTTGGGTCCCCCTATAGTCCTACACAGCCAGGCAGTCTGCATTCTCCACACAAGCTTTCATTCAGAAATCAGTCCTTGAGCTTTTGGGGGTTTTTTTAGGGGGTTTAGAGCTGGGATAGGGTAAGGGGGGTATAGGATGCACAAGGGTACTGATAACTGAGGACAAACTTCCTGGAACTATTCACGAGCTTCTCTTTTGTAGCACAGTCTCTGTTGGAGAGCCAGCTAGCGTCTCCACAATGTACCACCCCAGACCCTAGATGAAATTCTCCTCTTCACCTGGCAATCTAGAGGTTTTTTCCTGAGCAGGGGATCTGGCTCCTGTCCCTTTAAATAGGTGAACAGTCACTAGTAGGGGCTAATCTGGTTTCCCACCAGAGTGCTCCTTCCCCTATCCACCCAATGGGTGCAGGTGTACTCACTCAGATCCTGTCCTGTACCACTTGCAGGTTAGCTGCTGCTACCAGGCCTATCAGCTGGGCTGCTCCTTCCCTGCCATACAGGTGGTCCTCACTCAAGGGGCCAAGTTTTCCTCCTTTCCAGCTCCAGGCTCGCAGGCTCCATCCCACTAGGCCTCTTGGCAGTCTCCTTCCTCTGGCTCACATCTTCCTCTCCACACTCCTCTCCTTCTTCCACCCGACTCCTGCTACTGAGCAGGCTCCAACACTTTTAAGGGAGTCCCAGCCCCTTGCCAAGCCTTCTGTTGGGGATTGGCTGATGTCCCTCAAGAGTGCAGCCAGCCATTCCTCAGGACCACCCACTGTCTCTAAGGCCTTCCTCCAAAAGCCTCAGAGCAGGGGGAAATTCCAGAGGGGCTGGCCTGCAAAGCCTCTCAGCCCTGACCACAATTTGACCCAATGGCTATTACTCTTGAGATGCTACTCAGCTACTGTCTAACTATTAGGATTTAACTCCCCCTAGCTAAACTAGGAGGGTGCTACATACGCTATATTGCCAAAAGTATTGGGACACCCATCCAAATCATTGGATTCAGGTGTTCTAATCACCTCCATGGCAACAGGTGTATAAAATCAAGCACCTAAGCACGCAGACTGCTTCTACAAACAATTGTGAAAGAATGGGCCACTCTCAGGAGTTCAGTGAATTAAAGCGTGGTACCGTGATAGGTTGCCAGCTTGCAATAAGCCAATCCTTGAAATTACCTGGCTACTAAATATTCCACGCTCAGCTGTTAGTGGTATTATAACAGAGTGGAAGCAACTGGGAACAACAGCAACTCAGCCATGAAGTGGTAGGCCACGTCACATGACAGAGTGGGGTCAGTGCATGCTGAAGCGCACAGTGCGCAGAAGTCACCAACTATCTGCAGAGTTGATAGCTAAAGACCTCCAAACTTCATGTGGCCTTCAGATTAGCACAGTAACAGTGCGTAGAGAGCCTCATGGAATGGGTTTCCATGGCCGAGCAGCTGCATCCAAGCCTTACATCACCAAGTGCAATGCAAAGCGTCAGATGCAGTGGTGGTAATCCGATGGATGTGTCTGGGTTTGGCAGTTGCCAGGAGAACAATACTTGCCTGACTGCATTGTGTCAAGTGTGAAGTTTGGTGTAGGAGGGATATGGTGTGGGGTTATTTTTCAAGGCTTGGGATTGGCTCTTTAGTTCCAGTGAAGGGAACTCTTAAGGCATCAGCACACCAAGACATTTTGGACAATTCCATGCTTCCAACTTTGTGGGAAGAGTTTGGGGATTGCCCCTTCCTGTTCCAACATGACTGCGCACCAGTGCACAAAGCAAGGTCCACAAAGACATGGATGAGTGAGTTTGGGGTGGAGGAACTTGACTGGCCTGCACAGAGTCCTGACCTCAACCCGATAGAACACCTTTGGGATAAATTAGAGTTAAGACTACAAGCCAGGCCTCCTCCCCCGACATCAGTGCCTGACCTCACAAAATGCACTTCTGGAAGAATGTTCAAACATTCCCATAGACACCCTCCTAAACCTTGTGGATGGCCTTACCAGAAGAATTGAAGCTGTTATAGGTGCAAAGGGCGGGGCCAACTCAATATTGAACCCTACGGACTAAGACTGGGATGCCATTAAAGTTCATGTGCGTGTAAAAGTAGGCGTCCCAATACTTTTGGCAATATAGTGTGTGTATCAATATTTTTAATACCCATTTTCTTTTTTTTTTCAGTAGAATTAAACCAAGAATATAATAAATGCACATCTTAGCAGGTGATGTAAATCAAGCAGTTTAAATAGACCCAGTTTAGTCATTATATGAAATATCCTAAATGTGTTTATTAGACATGTTTACACCTTAGCGTATTGGAATTGTACTAATATTGCGCCAAAACGTATGATGCATATGTTTGGGTGCTATCCGTTCTTAATAGCACCCCAAATGTGCCAAAAAGGGTGTTTTGTTGCATGACAAAAAGTGACAAACCACGCTATCCAAAAATGCAGCAAAGTAAGCTCCAAAAAAGTCTACAAGAGCTACTTTGGCATGTTTTTGGAGCAGAGGGAAGCCCATTCAATTGAATGGTGTTGCTCTAAAAATGCAACAGGAAACAGGCATAAAAAAACTGCAACACTCCAGGAATCACTAGATGTGTATGTGGCCTAAGGTATTCTCTGTTGAAAGAGTTGAGTCAGGGACATGGAGACCTATGTAAGGTCCCGTTCACATTTTAGCAATGCAGGAATGTTCTGGCAGACACACTGCGGTGTCACTCAGTCTTATTGGCACTTGTTACCATGCATTCTAGTTGAAGTTACTCAACACACAGTGTGTTCATATTCTCTTATGGCTATTGATGAATATATTTAAATAACATTTTTGTGCCCAGAGTCCAGCTTTAAAGCAGACCTATCACTGACACGAGCCACTATTCCTCCCAATAACACCAACGATGGGGCACTGTTCTTCCTCCTAATGACCACAGGTGTTATGTAATTTTTTTGCTCCTGCTGATCTTCAAGCCTGAGACATTGCCTATTCCCACTGGCCATAGTCTGCCTCCTCTAAAATCTGAAGGACAGTAAACTGGCCCTTTATTTAGAAAATGTAGAGACCCCTGCACTAGAAGCTGGAAATCACTGTAGTGGACACTGCTACTCCATTCATCTCTGCTAGTTTTTGGGTGCCAGAATGGAAAGCATGCTCTGACCGGATGTGGATTGGAGGTGGAGACCTTCACGACCCTACCTCTACATCTCATCCAATTAGAAAATGCTTTGCATCCATTAAGAAAGTGCAAATCATTCTCTGAATGGTGCTCGTGCTGGGTGGATGAACTCCTATGTGCAAAATGCAGCAAGGCAACAGGAGCCAGAAGCAAGTAGAGATCACTAGATTCACCACAAATCCATTTTCAGATGGGCAGTGAACATTGCGGCACATGTAAAGAAGCCTTTGGAGCAAAAAATTGCATTTGTATGTATATTATGATGAGATTTAAGAGTGCTTGAAAATATGGAGGCGTAACGTGAGTCTGTATACCAGAAATTGTGAATCCCTGATGTATGGTGTGATTAGTGTAGAGCAGTGTTTCTCAAACTTTTACCCCAGAGGAACCCTTGAAATAATTTTCAGGTCTAGGGGAACTCTTGTTAAGACCAATTCATTGGAGGTCGGTGGGAAAAATACTCCTTCTATTTGTGGCTAGTGGGAAGAATGTCTCCCCCTGCAGTGTTCATCAAAGTGCTACCCTTACAGATCAATGACGTCAGGTAGCTGACTCTGCCAAGTGGTGTTGGCCTCAGAACTATGAAGGCAACATCAAATGGAACGTCAATTCCAGCTCAAGGACCCCTTAACAACCACTGAAGGAACCCTAGGGTTCCATGGATTCCTGGTTGGGAATGGGTGATCAGAATGATTATTTGTGCCATGCCACAGGTTCTGCCAAGTGGTGTTGGCCCTAAAACTATGCAGGCATCTTCAGATGGGAGGTCAATACATCACAGCTCAAGGAACCCTTGGCAACCTCTAGAGGAATCTTGGGGGGGAATGGCTGATCAGAAGGATTATTGGTGTGATACCACTGGTTTACCAAATGGTGTTGGCCCAGAACTATGCAGGCACCAGCAAAAATTCATTGGTGTTATGGTGCTGGCTTGGCCAAGTGGAGTTGGAGCCAAAACTAGGTAGGCACCATCAGATGGGAGGTCAATTAGTCACAACTCAAGGAAACTCTATCACCCTCTGGAGGAAGCTTAGGACTCTATGGAGCCCCGGTTGAGAATAGCTGGTGTAGAGTTCCCCCATGGTACGGTATGGTATTTTATGATACAGTTACCATGTGTGTTTCCGTACAGAAGGGGATTATGGCAAAGAAAGCAATGACAAGTGGCTGTAACGTTTAGTGTTTTGTGGCAATGTTCCAGTGACTGCACTGAGATAATGTATTGAACTATTTAAGGATTGTTCATTTAAATGAATATCTGAACCATTGCAATGGAACTTGTTGCCCTGTCATTTCTAGCCTTGCTTTGTAAAACATCAGGTGGCCTAAATGAACATTTAACTCCTTTGCTGGCCCTGCCCTGTTAAGAGGCAAATGTTCATTCAGAATTAGGAAAAAATAGATCTGTGGGGAGCTGAGGAAGAAATTACTTGAGTCATTGTTGAAAACTCAGAATGATTCATGGGAACTTGTATAAAGAACAGCAACACCTTAACGTGTTACCAAACCACAATACTAAAATCAGTCTGTATATGCAGTAAAGTATGCTTCTTATACTCACCTAAGGGGTTAATCCTCCACATTGTGTAAAAAGGCTGTTTGATCTTGTCTTCTCTGATTCTCCTCTTCTTTTATTGTCCCCAATCCATCTGCTATAGAACAGAACAGCAGGGGCAAGTCGGCACATGCTCTGTTTGGTGTGTATTGCTAGATAGGCTTATTTTTTATTTTAGGAGGGTGCATGTGATCAGCACAGGGCCCATCAGCACTGCCCAGACAAAGGGTAAGGGGTCATGCAGCCTCATAGGACAGTCAGGGAAGAATGAAAACTCCTCCTACAAGCTTTAACCAGTACTCAGCTGAACACTGATAGAAGTCACAAGACTGCTATATACTGCTGATAAGAATAGCTATGCAGTAAAGTATGCTTCTTATACTCATCTAAGGGGTTAATCCTCCACATTGTGTAAAAAGGCTGTTTGATCTTGTCTTTTCTGATTTTCCCCTTCTTTTACTGTCCCCAATCCATCTGCTATAGTACAGAACAGCAGGGGCAAGTCTGCACATGCTCTGTTTGGCGTGTATTGCTAGATAGGCTTATTTTTTCTTTTAGGAGGGTGCATGTGATCAGCACAGGGCCCATCAGCACTGCCCAGACAGAGAGTAAGGGGTCATGCAGCCTCATAGGACAGTCAGGGAAGAATGAAAACTCCTCCTACAAGCTTTAACCAGTACTCAGCTGAACACTGATAGAAGTCACAAGACTGCTATATACTGCTGATAAGAATAGCTATTTATGTTTACTAACATAATTGCATTTCCATGATCTGTGTACTGTGGAAGACCGGATATAGTGAATACAGGGTCCTGGGTTTAGAAACACTTTAAGGACTCGTTCACATGTCTGGCTACTACTGCTGCCCCTCTAAAAAGCAGTCTGTAAACCAAGGTACCACTTTACGCCTGTTCATAGTAGATATACTGACCAGGCAGCGGGTGCAGGTTCAGCAACATCAAATGTTGCCGGCTTGCTTCTGGGTTTAGGGCATGCATGCGCACGCCCCCTGCTGATACGTGCTGTGGTTGGACACAGTGCCTTTTTCGTCAGCAGGTGTCAGCCAATGATTTATGGCTAAGACCTGTTGATTGGCTGTGTCCAATCACAGTACAGAGTTCTGTGTTTACAAACACACATGACTCTGTACACAGAGCAGCAATCTGGCTGTTTCTTCTCCCTGAACAGCAGGGAGAAAAAAACAGCCAGATCTTAGTAAAGGCAGCACATATTACACACATCACACTTGTTAGGCACACAGTTTACCCCTTGATTGCCGCTTGATGTTGACCCCTTCACAGCAAGTGTCATTGGTATTATATCTGATCACTGTATTAGTGTCACTAGTGATGTCAGTCAGTTAGTTTACCTCCCAGCCAGTGTCTTAGTGCCAGATTGCCCGCCACACTATCGCAGTCCAACTATAAGTCGCTGATCATCGCCATTACCTGTATAGCGTCATAGCTGCTTAAATTCCAGTATATATACCATAGTTTGTAGACTGTATAACTTTCACAGAAACCAATTAATATACACTTATCGGGATTTTTTTGTTTTACCAAAGACAGAATACATTTTGGCCTAAATTTATGAAGCAATTTGATTGGATATATTTTATAACAGAAAGTAGAAAAACATTTTTTTTTTCAAATTTTATGTATTTTTTCGTTTATGTAATAAAAAATAATAAACCCAGTGGTGATCAAATACCACCAAAAGAAATCTCTATTTGTGTGAAAATATGATATACATTTCATTTGTGAACAGTGTCACATGGCCGAGCAATTGCCAGTTAAAATAGCGTAGTGCTGAATAGTAAAAAATGCCCTGGCAATAAGGGGAATAAAACCTTTCCGGAGGAAAAACTTTTTTTTTTCAACATTGTTCGTCTTTTTCTCCTTTTATGTAGTAAAAAAAAAAAAATTCAGTGGTTATCAAATACCAACAAAAGTAAGCTAAAAAAAGATATAAAATTCATTTGGATACAGTGTTACACAATGGAGTAATTGTCGGTCAAACTATCACATCAAAAATGGCCTGGACAGGAAAAGGGTGGAACATTATTATTATAGGTACTTGTATAGCGCCGTCAATTTACACAGCACTTTACATATATATTGTACATTCACATCAGTCCCTAACCCTCAAGGGGCGTACAATCTAAGGTCCCTAACTTATATTCATACACATCTATCTATTCAGTCGTATCTGACCCTTGGCAATTGCATGGACTGTCACTCGTAAGCGACTTTTTTCCATGAATTCTCTTAGCAATTATTTTACAGGATAGGTTGCCAGGTCTTTCCCCAACCCCCACCATGGAGGAGGTCCCGCATGGCCAGGGATGAAGCTAGGACAATTTAGACAGGAGCCAATTAACCTACCAGCATGTCTTTGGAGTGTAAAAGGAAACCGGAGTACCTGGAGGAAACCCACGTGAACACAGGGAGAACATGCAAGAGGCACCATGGTTGGGAATTGAACCCATGACCAGGGGCGGACTGACAACTCATGGGGCCCCCGGGCAATAGGGGATCATGGAGCCCCTGTGTCCTTGCCCAAACTCAAAAAAGCCTATGAAAAAGGTACCAGGGGCATCTCATGGGGCCCCCTACTGACCCCAGGCCCTCGGGCAGTGCCCGAGTTTCCAAATGGTCAGTCCACCCCTGCCCATGACCCAATTACTGCAAGGCAGAAGTGCTAGCCACTAAGCCGCCCACATACACATAGTAGGGCCAACTTATACAGGGGCCAATTAAACTACCAGCATGTCTTTGGAGTGTGGAAGGAAACCCGGGTACCTGGAGGAAACCCATACGAACACAGGAAGAACATGCAAACTCCATGCAGGAGGTGCCATGGTTGGGAATTAAACCCATGACCCAATTACTGCAAGGCAGAAGTGCTAACCACTAAGCCGCCCACATACACATACTAGGGCCAATTAACCTACCAGCATGTCTTTGGAGTATGGGAGGAAACCTATGCGAACACAGGAAGAACATGCAAACTCCATGCAGGAGGTGCCATGGTTGGGAATTAAACCCATGACCCAAAAACTGCAAGGCAGAAGTGCTAGCCACTAAACCACTGTGCCGCCCACATACACATACTAGGGCCAACTTAGACAGGAGCCAATTAACCTACCAGCATGTCTTTGGAGGGTGTTAGGAAACTGGAGTACCAGGAGGAAACCCACGCAGGCACAGGGAGAACATGCATACTCCAGGCAGGAGGTGCCATGGTTGGGAATTAAACCCATGACCCAATTACTGCAAGGCAGAAGTGCTAGCCACTAAGCCGCCCACGTACACATACTAGGGCCAATTAACCTACCAGCATGTCTTTGGAGTATGGGAGGAAACCTATGCGAACACAGGAAGAACATGCAAACTCCATGCAGGAGGTGCCATGGTTGGGAATTAAACCCATGACCCAAAAACTGCAAGGCAAAAGTGCTAGCCACTAAGCCACTGTGCCGCCCACATACACATACTAGGGCCAACTTAGACAGGAGCCAATTAACCTACCAGCATGTCTTTGGAGGGTGTTAGGAAACTGGAGTACCAGGAGGAAACCCACGCAGGCACAGGGAGAACATACAAACTCCAGGCAGGTGGTGCTGTGGTCGGGATACGAACCAACAACCCCTAGTGCTGCCAGGTGGAAGTGCTAACCACTTAGCCACTGTGCTGCCCATGAACATGCCAGGTCTCAAGTGGTTAAAGGTGGCGGAGGTCAGGAGCGTGCATTTGACAGGCTAGCAATTATGAACAGAAGACAAATTACGCTAGAGCAACATTATTGTTATTATTTTTTTTTATTAAGCACAAAATGATTGTGAAAGACGCGAGTAGGCCCGGTTCCACCTGCCTTCCTGCGACATTGTTTGAAGTGCACTGATGAGTTACGATGGGTGTGAACCACAGAAGCAGCCGAGCTGAACAATCCTCCTTTGAATATAATCGCACTATTGAAAGCAACACACCTTGACATGCCCTGCGGTGTCTCATCCAGCAGCCTTCTCTGGGAAACAAGCAGAGAGAGAGGCTGGTCCCGGCCATACCGGCACAGATTATAGGACGAGGACATGACTCAGTGCAACATATCAGCACACCTTTGTTCAACTCCAGCGTACAAAGGGCGTGATCGCAGGAGTATCAACTGTAACTGTTACTCCAGAGTTCAGCAAATTTACAGGAATGTGACAGGTTACCCATTAACCCCAGAGTTAATATTGATTTATGTTTTGCCGACAACAGGGCTATATCTGAACCTTGGCTGCAGTCACAGGGTTGTATATTGATTTTCCTTTCCTTTGATACAGTTCACTGGCAGAAGAGAACGCAGCTGGGAAGAAGGACAGCTGACTGACGCTGTGCGCATTGTCAGCGACTGTCTAAACACACACATATATATATTTGGAAAGTGCAAGAATGAAACAAAAGTGCAGATAGCTATACAATAGACCATTCTTTAAAAAAAAAAAAAAAAAATCCCATTTTATTTTTAACTGCTAAAAGCCTTTATTTAGACACTTCTGTCACAGGTCTAACCTCCTTATAAGTAATTCCCCGTACACACGATAAGAAACTTTTGCGGAACCGCTGATCGAACGATTTTCTCTTCGTTGATGAGCAGGATCTTGTAGCCTCCCTGGCGGTATTCCAGAGTGTAGCTCGGGGTAAAGTTTCAGTACCAAAAGCAGTAACCCCGAGCTACACTCAGGAATACCCTGCAGCGCTGCTCCGGGATCTGTTCTTCTCTTACCTTGTCCTGCGATCCCGCGATGTCCCCCCTGCAGTGTCCCCTGTAATGTTCTCCAGCGGATGCCGGCATCTGTCTTCTGGGTTACGCCCCCTGCGACGTCGGGACGTACGGGGGATGGAACGGCGGGAAATTTGAAAATGACAAAAAGTGACAATCGCTAAAATCACATAGTAAAACATTCCTCTATCAACCCATTTCACGTACATTTTGTCCCGAGTGCTTTGTCCGGCGCCCTGCCTGCATTTTTACTGTTCTTTCTGCCTGGAAACTGAGAAACGTCCATGGCGTCCAAAAAGTGTCCCTTTAGGTCAAAAGCGGTTTTAGACCGGCTAGAGAACAGCGATAGTAAATCAGAACCACTTGCAGAATTGAGTGATAATGATTCGTGGGGGAAATTCGTCATCAGACACTGAAAACGATTTTGCGACTTTGCTCAGTGATGTGCGAACTTGGCGCTATATTTCACATTTCAGTGTTTTTGGTTTGATTATATTAATTAACAGGGGCGGACTGACCATTTGGAAACTCGGGCACTGCCTGAGGGCCCGGGGTCAGTAGGGGGCCCCATGAGATGCCCCTGGTACCTTGTTCATAGGCTTTTTTGAGTTTGGACAAGGACACAGGGGCCCCATGATCCCCTATTGCCCGGGGGGCCCATGAGTTGTCAGTCCGCCCCTGTTATTTAATTCAATTTATTATTATTATATTATTATTTTTTATGATTATTTATTAAATTATAATTTATGATTTCGTATTTCAAATTTTATTATACCCGGAATGTTTACTAGACTCTTGTTCGGACAGATTTCACTGAGTTATTCCTAAAAATTACAGGCCTACAATAAAAAAAATACATATTTCCATGCAAAAAAATGTACCGCTTTGAGCACAGAAATATGGACATAATCAGACCGCTAATGAGGTTAACCAATAACGATATTGTGAAAGAAAAAATCCGGTTGAACAGTGAAAAATTTTGCAGTTTCGCATACGAACGGCCGATTTTCTATTCGGTGGTATGACGGTCGTACGAAAAAAATCTACCAAGCGCGATCACGCATGAGCAGAAAGAGAAGATGACCCGGATGTTTATGTCCGAGGAATCTTCGTAAACATCAACGAAAAATCCAAATGTTAAAAGTAGATTGGCCTAATGAGATGATGAAACCAGAATTCTGCAGATTATATTTCTGTATCACTATTTATGTATATAGGTCATGTAATAAACGATATTATACTCATTGCTGGTAATTGTTGTGCATATCGCTCATTCTGGCCGGAAGGGCGTGGCTACAAGGTCACATGCACACAGCATCACTTCCACTTGTACGGAAGACGTCAACACTACGTATTGCCTGACGAACGATTTTTTTAGATTGGTTAATGTCGGCCACGATTTCGACCACCGAACGAACGCCTCTCAGTCGTCGGATGACCGATCGGTTGATTTTCTAATCGTGTATTCCCACCTTTAGGAGTGATTTCTCCTAGTAGTGTGTCTCTCTCTGTCTCCCCCCCCCCTGCTCACCCACACTGATGCTGTGCAGGAAACACTGCCAATCCTGTGCGTTTCCCGCACCACAGTGCAATTGCATGTCATTCATACGATCTGGTGCGGGTGTCAATGTTAAATGAATGACACCCCGAAACAGATCGCAACACATAATGCAATTGCCAGAAATCGCACTGCATATATGGGGCAGCACAGTGGCTAAATGGTTAGCACTTCCACCTGGTAGTACTAGGGTTGATGGTTTGAATCCCAACCACGGCACCTCCTGCCTGGTGTTTGCATGTTCTCCCTGTGCCTGCATGGGTTTCCTCAGGTACTCCAGCTTCCTCCCACACTCCAAAGGCATGCTGGTAGGTTAATCAGATCCTGTTTAAATTGTCCCTAATATGTGTATGTATGAATGTGAGTTAGGGACCTTAGATTGTACACCCCTTGAGGGTTAGGGACTGATGGGAATGTACAATATATATATATATATGTGTGTAAAGCACTGCATAAATTTAATGGCACTATATAAGGTTTCATTGCCAAAGCTTCATTGAACAAGCTGAGGTTAGAAGCTGATTGGTTTCTATGCAGAAGGGAGTCTGATTTTGGACTCTCCAGCTTTAGTAAATAAACCCCTTTAAGTCTCGGTTCATTCTAATGTGGTGTGGGAAAAGCTGTGAATCCTGTATGTTTTCCGCACCGCATTACAATCACATGGCGTTCATGCAATCTGGTGCGGGTGTCAATGTTAAATGAATGACACCCTGAAACAGATCGCAACACATAATGCGATTGCCAGAAATCACACTGCATATATGCTTTATGTGTGTATTTTTATGAAAGATACGCCAGAAGTCGCCGAGACACTCATTACAGCCGAAACGTTTTAAGTCTCGGTTCACTCTAATGTGGTGCGGGAAAAGCTGTGAATCTTGTGTGTTTTCCGCACCACATTACAATCACATGGCATTCATGCAATCTGGTGCGGGTGTCAATGTTACATTATTACCACCCCGAAATAGATAGTAAAATGCGAGTGAGAACAACTATGCAATGCGATTCAGGTGCAGGTAACAAAAAGGGTCCTGCGCCTCCTTGGTGTGGATGCAATGTGATTTGCGCCATACAAAATGTATGGCTCAAATCACACCGCACAGACATCGCATGTAATTTGCACATGAATGCGATGTATTTCATTCAGTGTCTTTCGCCACATTAGTGTGAACCCGCGGTAAATCTTTTCAGCAGCTGATTCATTTTGAGTCTGTTCACACCACGATCGCCCTGGAACGCAAAGGTGCAAACGCAAAAAAAGTAAATTCTACATTAATTTTACTGCAGTACCATGCAATTTGGTGCCCGCAAATGCACTGCTTTCAGTGTTTCAGTGCTGTGCAGGAAATGCGCTCAGAACACACCTTTCCCTCATAACATTTCAGTGTGGACTGGCCCTTACACCACAATCTCCCTGTTCACTGTGCGGCTCTGCATGCACATTTTCAGTGCATTTTTTGGAATATTTTTTCATTTCAATTTTCTTTGCTAAGTTGCCTCTACACATGTTTATGCATTCATGAGCATTTTTGGTCTTTCCAGTGCACCATGCTGGGGTTTTTTTTAACACACATGAAAGCACTGCAATAGTGTAAACTAGGCTCATTAGAATATGAGTACATTCATTTTTCTTGTGGTGTAAATGAGCCTTTCATCACTGAGTATGCAGCTTCTATATGCTTTAATCCTTGCCTATGTTCATGTTTAAGCTGGTGCCATGACCACTGCCCTGGGTTTCCTGTTTTGGTGTGGCTCATTGCTCATGCAGCATCCTATGGAGCCACCCTTGCATGCAGAGAATAGAGTTATGTCTTCTAACATGGTGGGCATCAGGGGCGGACTGACCATTTGGAAACTCGGGCGCTGCCAGGGGCATCTCATGGGGCCCGGGGTAGGTAGGGGGCCCCATGAGATGCCACTGGTACCTTTTTCATAGGCTTTTTTGAGTTTGGGCAAGGACACAGGGGCCCCACGATCCCCTATTGCCCGGGGGCCCCATGAGTTGTCAGTCCACCCCTGGTGGGTATCAATAGAAAGTCAGGTACACCAGAATGGCAGAGCATTCCCCTTCTCCTCCCTCTTCTTCCCCTCTCCCTTCTTCAGATAATTTTTTACCACCCCCTGCTATATACAATCAAATTTTCATTATTAATCTTGAAATGAAAACATTTCAGTGACCTTTTCAATTGGTTGGCAGTTTGTGGAAAATTGCCCCTAACATTGGCGGTGAATGTAAGTGGGGGATCAATTCACTCATTGTTGAAGGAGCCCCTAGAAGCTTCAAGAGGACCCCTGGCTGAGAGACTGCTGTTGAGTCTCCCAGAGCAGGACAAGTTGAGCAAAAAACTTTTTGCAGACAGACGACGCTAAGCCATAGCCTCTCAGTTAGCAGCATTCTTGTCAGTTTGCCATCTGCACTCCTAAAGTTGGCTACTGAGCAGCCGTCAGGTCTACTGGAGGCATGCGCATGCCTGATCAGCAACTGGAGGAGCACACATGGCCAACTGACAACACTCCTGCTGATTGAGAGACAATGGCTTTGCATTGTCAGGGTGCAACAGCTTGCATGTTCAACTTGTCCTGCACTGGAAGACTCTACTGCAGCCTTTCTCAATCAGTTTTCAGTGGAAGCCTAGGGTCCCTCCTGAGGTTGCTTGGGGTTCCATCAGTGATGAGTATTGGTGAATTGTTCTCCTACTTAGCTAACATTATCAACCTGCAACTGGAAGTACTATTACAGAATCTGTGTAAGAAGCTTTGTACCAGATTAACGAAAATGATTGCTCAAAGTGGTTGTAAAGGCTGAAGGTTTTAACCTCCAAGCATTCTATACATGAAGGTGAAAAACCTGTGTGCTGCTCCCCCCACAGCCCCCCTAAAACTCACCTGAGCCCCGTCTCAATCCAGCAATGTGCACGGGAGCCTTGACTGTCCTGGGACTCCCTCTCCTCATTGGCTGAGACAGCAGCAAGAGCTATTTGCTCCCACTGCTGTCTTTTACAGCCAGTGAGCCAATGAGGAGAGAGAAGGGGGCTCTATGTGTCTTAGGCTAGGTTCACATTTGTGCGGGTGGTGCCACTGCGGAGCCTGCACAAACACCGGCAGCAGCAACCACCCATACAAAGAAATGCGGGACCCGCGGGCAGTGTGTCATTAATCCTGATAGCACACTGCCCTTACTGGAAATTGCAACCGTACTGGGAACCTCGGTTCCCGTGCAGGCTGTGCTTTCCTGCGGTTCCTAGAACATGGAAGTCCATTCAAATGAATGGGCTATCGTGCCCACGCAAATTGCGGCCCGCACGGCCGCACAGGTGTGAACCTAGCCTTATGGATACATAGAGCAGGGCTCAGAAATGAGCACGCACCATTTCCCCTGAGCAAGCGACTTGCTGTTGGGGGCACTGGTCAGGGGGGAGGAGCCAGGAGCGTCAGTGGGGGATCTGAGAAGAAGAGGCGGGGCTGTTCTGTGCAAACCACTGCACGGAGCAGGTAAGTACACATTTATTTTTTTTAAAGCCGAACCTTTAATATTACTTTACGGAAATTGCATATATTGGGACATGATGCCAAATGTATTGAAAAATAAATTTTGAGTTTACATACACTTTTATTTGTATATTCAGTTTATGAAATGCATTGCTAGCTGGATTTGTGCTGGTGCATTCAAAGCTAACATAAACCTTTTGCCATCATTATTTGTTTTTAATTGTAGAAATGAATGAGTTCTGGGTTAATTGCTTAGACCAATGTTTCCCAACCGGGGTGCTCTTTGGGTTCCCCAGGGTGCGGCGAGCACAGGACCCAGTTTGCCATGGATCAGCATTGTGAGTTACCATGGTGTGGACGGGCTGACCATAGGCACCATAACCACCAGTGATGCTCTAGGGCTGTGCGCAGAGCTTAATTTTTTGCAATGGTAATGGCAGCCAACCCACCCACACCATGGCAACCTATGACGCAGATCCAGAGCAGGGGTTATGCAGGGCCGCCCCCCACATTCAGGACAGCATGGAAGTCTGGATTCTTCAGCCTTGCACCACCTTCCAGACTGGGTGATGGTGAGGACTCTGTGATTCAGGAAGTTCTGTGATGGGGGTATTCTGATGTGATGAGAAGGTATCAGTGATGGGGTAAATCTGATATGATGGGGGACTCTGTTGTATAGAATGGACTTTGACTTATAGGGTGTACTCTGATGTGATATTGGGGCCTCTGGTGTGATGAGAGGAACCCTGATATGATGAGGGAATTCTGAAGTGAAGAGGGACCTCTGATGTGATGAGGGGCCCTGATGTGATGAGGGGCCCTGATGTGATAGGGGGACCTCTGTTGTGATGGAGGAACTTCTGATGTGATGGGGGGACCTCTGTTGTGATGGAGGAACCTCTGATATGAAGGGGAGACCTCTGATGTGATGGGGGGACCTCTGTTTTGATGGAGGAACCTCTGATATGAAGGGGGGACCCCTGATGTGATGGGGTTACCTCTATTGTGATGGAGGAACCTCTGATATGAAGGGGGGGCCTCTGATGTGATGGGGGAGACCTCTGTTGTGATGGAGGAACCTCTGATATGAAGGGGGACCTCTAATGCGATGGGGGGATCTCTCTTGTGATGGAGGAACCTCTGATATGAAGGGGGGACCCCTGATGTGATGGGGGAGACCTCTGTTGTGATGGAGGAACCTCTGATATGAAGGGGGACCTCTGATGCGATGGGGGGATCTCTCTTGTGATGGAGGAACATCTGATATGAAGGGGGGACCTCTGATGTGATGGAGGGATCTCTGTTGTGATGGAGGAACCTCTGATATGAAGGGGGAACCTCTGATATGAAGGGGGGACCTCTGATGTGATGGAGGGACCTCTGTTGTGATGGAGGAACCTCTGCTATGAAGGGGGGACCTCTGATGTGATGATGAAACCTTTGTTGTGATGGAGGAACTTCTGATATGAAGGGGGGACCTCTGTTGTGATGGGGGGACCTCTGTTTTGATGGAGGAACCTCTGATATGAAGGGGGGACCTCTGATGTGATGGGGGGACCTCTATTGTGATGGAGGAACCTCTAATATGAAGGGGGGACCTCTAATGTGATGGGGGGACCTCTAATGTGATGGAGGAACCTCTGATATGAAGGGGGAACCTCTGATGTGATGGGGGGACCTCTGTTGTGATGGACTAACCTCTGATATGAAGGGGGGACCTTTGATGTGATTGGGGGACCTCTGTTGTGATGGAGGAACCTCTGATATGAAGGGGGGGACCTCTGATGTGATGGGGGAGACCTCTGATATGAAGTGGGAACCTCTGATGTGATGGGGGAGACCTCTGTTGTGATGGAGGAACCTCTGATTTGAAGGGGGGACCTTTGATGTGATGGGGGAGACCTCTGTTGTAATGGAGGAACCTCTGGTATGAAGGGGGGACCTTTGATGTGATGGGAGAGACCTCTGTTGTAATGGAGGAACCTCTGGTATGAAGGGGGGCTTTGTGAAGTGAATTTAATCATTGTGGTTGTGTGCATCATCCCAGGCTCAGTTTTCGCAATAAGTAACATTTAGGCTTTCTTACATTGTAGACTGGGTGCCTCAAGATTTTACATACTTTTAATGGGTCCAGTGACAGAAACGCTGACTTAGACATCGTCTGGTGTGAGTGAGGGAGTCAGGTGCTGGCGTAGACTATATCATGTCATAGGGTCATGTCTCCGGCTGATTGACAGCTGCTGGTAAAGGAGTCTAGCATTGTCCCCAGAGGTGCAGGATAGTCAGCTGGTTGTGTTGATGTGGTAGTAAATTTACAGAGGCACCAAGCAGCGACAGGTTTACTGAGCGCATAAAACAGTCTATGTACTGTACCACTGTGACAACATCTTGATAAATGGCCAACCTGAGGTGACCTGGGCACCACCATTCCAAGATGGAAGCGTGAGTAAAAATGTTATTTATGCTTGTAGGATTTCTGGGTAAAGCCAGGTGTCAAGGAGTAGATTGAATTACAGACCAGACGTCCTCATTAAATATATTTATTGAACAGTATCTGGGACACCAGGGACTTTAACTGGCAAGGATTAAAAATGTATTACAATTCATTGTTGGACAAATCCCAGGAGCCAGGCAACTGGTAATTATAATCGATGCCTCATATACTATAGCCTTTTCCTATGTAGCAATGGAAGAACGTGTTCTCTGGCTCTTTACAGTGAACGTGTGCTTTGCCTACCTTCCATTGCTCCCTCACCATTCTGTTCTGCTCACGGTAGTGAAAGGAAAGTCCTGTGTAACTACAAATAACATGTCTATGGACTCCCCATATGAGTCGCTTGGAGCTGTCACATGGAGTGCGTCACATGGAGTGTGTCACATGCTTCACTATACCCATATACTGGTTGCTTTGGCTTCCGGTACTAGACAGGATGGCAGGAACCAATGGAAAGGTAAGTATATTCTTCTGGGATGTTGAGGGGCCCAGCGAATAAAGCAAACCTGTTACAGGGCCATCATTGCCGACCTCTCCTGAAAATTCTAATTGACTCTGTTATGGTGACACTTTGACATCAACTAGTGGTGTAACTAGAACCTTCAGGGCCCCAGTACAACAGACCATGAAGGACCCACCTGACCCTCAGCCAGGGCCCTTCCCTTTGGAACCCGGTGGTGGAACGTGCAACCTTTGTGAACCTGGTAGCTCTGCCACTGGTGTCAGTTTTTTTTATTTGCTTTTATTTTGTTCTTTTATTATTTTTTTACCATTTTTTTAACAATTATTTTTAAAAAAATTTAGGAGCCACGTTGGGGGGCTTTGGTGAGATACCAGGGGTCTAAACAAATTTCTGATATTTTACTTTTGAGACAGAAAAATAGCATTGAGGATACAGCCCTCAATCTATAATGAATGGACAGGAATACAGTAGCTCTCTACAGAGCTTCCCCTCCATTCACAAACTGAAGCATAGTAAACACAGTTTACTATGCCTCGTTACTGATCACTGACTCTCCATTCCGAAAAGGAAGGGGCTGGTAAATTACACATTTGCCGGCCTGTTCCCCGCTCTCCATCCTCACACATTCCCCACAGCAACTGGCGGGAGGGGGGAACCTTGCAGAGCTGCGGGGGGGGGGGGAGCACGGGGGCTAGAGAGCACAAGGGGGGCTGAAGAGCATGGGGGGCTGCCAGAGAGCACAGAAGCTGGATAGCGGGAGTGGCGGGGGTGCCTGCACATAGAGGAATTGATCTCTCCATTTTCCTCCTGCAGCCGCTGAGTGCTCGCTTCTCCTCCTCCTCCTCTTTCTCTCTCTCTCTCTCTCCTTCAGACATTTAGTGGCTGCAGGAGGAAAATGGAGAGATTATTGCGACCCCTGTAGGTACGCCCTCACATCAACACTTTGAGACACAGACCTGGAACAAGTATGCAGATCAGGAATTCTGACGTTACATGCTGAATGCTTGTTCTGGACCAATGGCTCGAAAGTGGTGAAGCCAAAGACAGCCAGACAACTGGCATTTTCAGGAAGAGGTCAACAAGGAAACAAAAAACAGCTAAAACCTTATCAGTTATTGTGAGCGCAGAGCAGAGATAGGCTAATAAGTCACCGGCACCATAGACTTGAATAGGAGGCTTCAACTCCTCCTGACTCAACCAGAGGCGTCCGTTTTGCCGTTTTGATGCTAACGCTCTCGTTTGAACAGCACCATGTGCTGCAATGTGCGGAATTTTCCCAGGCGTTTGGGAAACGGTAAAAACTCTTCCCAAACGCCTGTCTGCCATTTGCTAACAAGGCTAGTGTGAACGTAGCCTTAGAGTGAAGTCGCACGATTTCCAAGGGTGAGATGCCGATTTCAGGTGCGATTTGCAAGACATCTGACACAGATATTCATGAACTACTTTTGAAATCAGTGTGGCTCTGACCAAGTTGGAACTGCACCGATATGACTGCTCAAATTGCGGACAATAGGGTGTGACTTTGCATGCAATTTGCAAGTTGCAGGGCATGCAAATTGCATGCCAAATCGCACCCGATGTGATCGGGGTTAAACCTGGAAGGTGATTGGTTTCTATGTAAAAGTGCACCTGATTTTGCACTCTCCTGCTTTAGTAAATAACCCCTAATGTGTGATATATTTCCTAACAATATTTTCATGAAAGCTGAGTTTTCCTTTAGGCAGTACAAAGCCATAAACCGGGAGTCCCGTGTCTTTGATTTGGAACGCTGTGTTATGTCAGCATGTCAGAGACCGAGAATGACTGTACTGTGCGTTTTACTTAATAATCTCGTCATGACAGCAAAATATCCTCCAGCAATGTCAGGCATTCCTCTGGTGGAGTCCAGGCACTGGTGCACTTCACAAATCTCTGTGCGCTTCCTACCAGGCTATGTTAAGAATTCAAGATTTGTCTTCTTATAATATGAAACTGCAGCAGTAAACGTTCAGGCAATGTGCTGTAAGCAGGTAACATTTCCAGAAATTGCAGCAGGAGGTGTGAGACCACCAGCTTCTTTTTCTTTCATGGAAGGGAGGGTGTCACCCCTGGAACACAGATCAATCTAAAGGAAGAACAAATCTGAACAGCACAAAGATTTAGCAATTTTCTTTCCTTTCACCCAGGGGTGGACTGACAACTCATGGGGCCCCCGGGCAATAGGGGATCATGGGACCCCTGTGTCTTTGCCCAAACTCAAAAAAGCCTATGAAAAAAGTACCAGGGGCATCTCATGGGGCCCCCTACTGACCCCGGGCCCTCGGGCAGTGCCCGAGTTTCCAAATGGTCAATCCGCCCCTGCTTCCACCAAAGGTCCACCCAGGGGCGGACTGACAACTCATGGGGCCCCCGGGCAATAGGGGATCATGGGGCCCGTGTCCTTGCCCAAACTCAAAAAAGCCTATGAAAAAAGTACCAGGGGCATCTCATGGGGCCCCCTACTGACCCCGGGCCCTCGGGCAGTGCCCGAGTTTCCAAATGGTCAATCCGTCCCTGCTTCCACCAAAGGTTTAGATGTGTTGCTAAACAGCTGCGCCTCTGAAAAGCGATCTGTGTTTTGAATGCTTTTCAAAGATGTTTAGCAGATGGTTAGAGTGCGAAATGACCTATTTTACCCTGTAAGTGCTGCACCAGTGCTCCAAAGCTGTGTGTATTGCACGCGCAGTGTTTGCAAAGCATTCCCCATTCGATTGAATGGGTTGCATTTGGTGGCGTATAGCCAGCTGAAAAGTAACAGGGAGGACCCCGCTGCACATAGCGGCCACAATGCCCCTTGCTGCAGGTATAGCAATACTGGAGTAAGTATCCATCATAATGCTTGCAGACGTGAGTTCTCATTGGTCCGTGGGACCACGTGACTGCGCTGACCAATGGGAAGCACATCTGAGGCTTCTTACTGAAAGGGGTCCCAGAATGAAGAAGTGCTTCTCAATGGTCAGTGCGGTCATGTGGTTGCACTGATCTAATGAGCGCTTGTCATTGCGGGCATTATGATGGATACTCACTCTGGGGCTGTGTATGGGGAGGTGCGGTGTACGGACCACTGCATCAGCAGCACAGGGCATCACTGCCACTATTTGCAGCAGCGGGGTGCCGAGGGGTGGCCAGGAGATTTAGATGTCTGATTTTTCGTGATAAAGGTGACTTTACCCTTTAAGCTGAGCGATCTCCAACCTTCCTGTTCGTATTTGTAGAGTCCAGGCCTCCCTCCCTCCCCTGTACAGAGATACACTTTGATAGGAGACCGCAGTGCGTCACTGCATTTCTATGAACCTATTAGGCCTGCCTCTGGAAGTTATAATCCAGGAATGTATCTCTACTGCCATATTCTTCAGACGGATGATGTACTTTGCTGCCCACTGACAGATGGCGTGGCCTGCAAACATCCATATTTTAACCACTTCCTGCCACTGGAACTCATATACAATGGATAGAAAAAGTCTACACACCCCTGTTAAAATGTCAGGTTTCTGTGATGTAAAAAAATTAGACAAAGATAAATAATTTCAGAACTGACCTACAGTATTAACAACAAACTGAAATCTTTTAGGTGGAGGGAAAAGGCTAAAATAATATGGTTGCATAAGTGTGCACACCCTTAAACGAATACTTTGTTGAAGCCCCTTTGATGTGTTTCCAGCACTCAGTCTTTTTGGGGATGAGTCTATCAGCATGGCACATCTTGACTTGGCAATATTTGCCCGCTCTTCCTTGCAAAAACACTCCAAATCTGATTGCGAGGGCATCTCCTGTGCACAGCCCTCTTCAGATCACCCCACAGATTTTCAATCGGATTCAGGTCTGAGCTCTGGTTGGGCCATTCCAAAACTTGAATCTTCTTCTGGTGAAGCCATTCCTTTGTTGATTTGGATGTATGCTTTGGGTCGTGCTGAAAGATGAAGTTCCTCTTCATGTTCAGCTTTCTAGCAGAAGCCTGAAGGTTTTTGTGCCAATATTGACTGGTATTTGGAACTGTTCATAATTCCCTCTACCTTGACTAAGGCCCCAGTTCCAGCTGAAGAAAAACAGCCCCAAAGCATGATGCTTCCACCACCATGCTTCACGTTGGGTATGGTGTTCTTTTGGTGATGTACAGTGTTGTTTTTGCACCAAACATCTTTTGGAATAATGGCCAAAAAGTTCAACCTTGGTTTCATCAGACCAGAACACAATTTCCCACATGCTTTTGGGAGACTTCAGATGTGTTTTTTGCAAAATGTAGCCGGGCTTGGATGTTTTCCTTCGTAACTAAAAGCTTCCGTCTTGCCACTCTACCCCATAGCCCAGACATGAAGAATACGGGAGATTGCTGTCACATGTACCACACAGCCAGCACTTGCCAGATATTCATGCAGCTTCTTTAATGTTGCTGTAGGCCTCTTGGCAGCCTCCCAGACCAGTTTTCTTCTTGTCTTTTTATCCATTTTGGAGGGACGTCCAATTCTTGGTAAAGTCACTGTTGCGCCATGTTTTCTCCTCTAGATGATGACTGTCTTCACTGTGTTCCATGGTATATCTAATGCCTTGGACATTCTCTTGTACCCTTCTCCTGACTGATACCTTTTAACAAGGAGATCCCTCTGATGCTTTGGAAGCTCTCTGCGGACTATGGCTTTTGCTGTAGGATGCGACTAAGAAAATGTCAGAAAAGACCTACTAGAACAGCTGAACTTTATTTGGGATTAATCAGAGGCGCTTTAATTGATGGCAGATGTGTACTGACTCCTATTTAACATGATTTTGAATGTGATTGCTTAATTCTGGACACAGCTACATTCCCAGTTATAAGAGGGTGTGCACACTTATGCAGCCACTTTATTTTAGTTATTTATGTTTACCCCCTCCCCAAAGAGTTCAGTTTGTTTTTCAATTGAGTTGTACAATTTATAGGTCACATTAAAGGTGAGATGATTTATCTTTATCTCATTGTTTTACATCACAGAAACCTGACATTTTAAACAGGGGTGTGTAGACTTTTTATATCCACTGTATGTACTGGCAAGGGGGGGGTTCTTAAAGCCCAGCTGGTGCACATATGCATTCATGGAGCTCTGAGGTTGGTGACAACGCACTAACTGAATTAAAGTGTTAATTAAACTGAATTAAAACTAACTAAAATTAAAGTGTCCAAATGCAACAAAAAAGACTTTCAATCTTCATGCATGTGTCACACGTGTCCACACTGTGTGAATCCAAACTTTAGCCGTGAAGGGAAGGTTTCCGGCTGGAGTGAATGGTGGCGGTTTGAAGTAAGGGGAAAGGAATAGATATCAGCGACACGTATTTATAGAATCCAGCCCTTGGTGGGTGTTAACCCTGAGGAAGTCACGTGTTACCGTGACGCAACGCGTTGGAACGCGAGGAGGATTCTGGGAGCGCGGTGACGTCATTTCCGGCGTGGCGGCCATATTTGAAATCCCTGTATCTAAATACCCATGCAGGAGATTTATAGCATGGGGTATTGAAGGCTTGTGAGGAGATGAATTCAAATGTGAGTGGGCAATTTTTTCCATATCTACTTTACAAAATAAACAGGATTACACTATGTTAGTCTCTTTTGTGTTTGTATATGAACCGAGGAGGAGACTGCTGATAGAGTAGAAGAGGCGGGGGAGGTCCTGGTGAGCTATCAAAGTGGTGTCCTGTTTTAAAGCGAGCTGACCCTGTGGGGCCGTGGCAAGGAGGTGAGGGGCCATCGCAGCTAAAGTTTGGATTCACACAGTGTGGACACGCGTGACACATGCATGAAGATTGAAAGTCTTTTTTGTTGCATTTGGACACTTTAATTTTTCTGTGGACCTATTATCATGTATAGCAGATGGTTGCAGTGATTTTGATTGTCACTAATTGCACTTTACTCTCATGTTTTGAATACACGGGTTGCACAATTTTTGGTAAATGCACAATTTTGCACATAAGTTTAGTACCTTGTGGTATTATTTAGAGCACTTTGAATAGCCAGTTTGCACTTTATATTTATATGTATTTAGTTTATTTAGAGATAGTGCTGCACTTTATATTTATATTTATTCACTCTTGTTGGTAAGGAGCTTTGTGTCAGCAGCTTGGTGAATAGGGCCCCATTCCTAGCGCAGGAAGTTCTTGCATTTCAGATTTTCAGAACGCACTAACTGAGCTGTCACCAAAAACTCCTGTTTCCAACCAATCACAGTGACCATGTGGTCAGGAAGCCACCTTCACCTACTGGACTATCACCCACTTAAAGGACTCCTGGGAGGCAGCAACGAGGGTTCAAGGTGGCCATACATATTGCATTTGTGATAGATCAGATTTCATAGTATAATAAAAATAATGCAACACATAGTATCTGAAAATATGATCTTTTAGAAATGATCTATTTGAAAAGGATGTTATTGATCAGTATTAGGATCAGTTTGCCAGACATATGCGCATTCACCCTATTAGATTGTAAGCTCTTATGAGCAGCGCCCTCTTACCCTCTTCTATTGTATTGTCACTGTACTGTCTCCCTTTGTATTGTAAAGCTGCACAAATTGTTGCCGCTCTATTAGTCCTGCATAATGATACTAATTCAATTTATTAGAAATAATCAATAAAATTCCGCCACGGCCAATTAACATGCTAGCCTTAGTATTGATCTCTGTGGTTTACGATTTTATGTCGTTGGAGATACGTCTGTGACGGTTTTTGCTCCTACTAGATAGAGGCAGAGGAAATTGATTCTGTAGGATGACTGACATTTCAGTTATGAGTTGATATTTGCCAGTTCCATCACCCACAGGCTTGTTTGTCTTTGAAACTCCAGTGAGCTCCTTGCCTTCAGGTCCTCTCCACCACCACCCCCTCCCCCACCCCATTTTTCCACCAAGCAGTTCATGGAATCTTTTTCATATTCCATTTTTCTAAAAGCCCAAAATTGATACTTTAGTTGAAGGCGGAGCAAAGTGAGCTGATTCAGCTCCTGACTGTTTTGTAGATTACTAACATCTCATGTAAGCTTTAGGATGTTAAAGAAGAAATCAAGACTGCAATTAAACTGTTACTAAACCCACAACAGTACAATCAGTCTGTAGATGCAGTAAAGAGCGCTTGTTATACTCACTGTGGAACCTAAGAGGTTAATCCTCTGCATTGTGTCAAAAGGCCACGTGATCCGGTCTTCTCTGCTCCTCCTCTTGTTCAAATGTCCACGTCTTATCTCCTGATAAGTCAGACTGAACCGTAGCCATTCTGCACATGCTCAGTTTAGTGTGTAGTGCTAGAGAGGTTTTTTTTTCCTTGGGAGAGTGCATGTTATCAGCATAGGGCCAATCAGCACTGTCTAGACACAGGTCAGGGGTTCTGCATCCTCCTAGAGCAGAAAGAAAAATCCTACAAGCTTTAACCAGTGCTCTGCTGAACACTGATAGAAGTCACAAGCCTGCTATATACTGCTGATGAGAAAAGGTGTTTAGCAGTTTATATTTACTAAAATAATTTCATTTCCATGTTGTGTGTACTGTGGGAGACCAGATATAGTGAATGCAGGGTTTGGGGACAGTGGATATAGTGAATGCAGAGTCCGGGGAGACCAGATATAGTGAATGCAGGGTAAGAGGAGACCAGATACAGTGAATGCAGGGTCCGGGGAGACCGGATACAGTGAATGCAGGGTCCGGGGAGACCGGATACAGTGAATGCAGGGTCCGGGGAGACCGGATACAGTGAATGCAGGGTCCGGGGAGACCGGATACAGTTTATGCAGGGTCCGGGGAGACCGGATACAGTGAATGCAGAGTCCGGGGAGACCGGATACAGTGAATGCAGGGTCCGGGGAGACCGGATATAGTGAATGCAGGGTCCGGGGAGACCGGATATAGTGAATGCAGGGTCCGGGGAGACCGGATATAGTGAATGCAGGGTCTGGGGAGACCACATATAGTGAATGCAGGGTCCGGGGAGACCGGATACAGTGAATGCAGGGTCCGGGGAGACCGGATACAGTGAATGCAGGGTCCGGGGAGACCGGATACAGTGAATGCAGGGTCCGGGGAGACCGGATATAGTGAATGCAGGGTCCGAGGAGAGCGGATATAGTGAATGCAGGGTCCGGGGAGACCGGATATAGTGAATGCAGGGTCCGGGGAGACCGGATATAGTGAATGCAGGGTCCGAGGAGAGCGGATATAGTGAATGCAGGGTCCGGGGAGACCGGATATAGTGAATGCAGGGTCCGGGGAGACCGGATATAGTGAATGCAGGGTCCGGGGAGACCGGATATAGTGAATGCAGGGTCTGGGGAGACCACATATAGTGAATGCAGGGTCCGGGGAGACCGGATACAGTGAATGCAGGGTCCGGGGAGACCGGATACAGTGAATGCAGGGTCCGGGGAGACCGGATATAGTGAATGCAGGGTCCGAGGAGAGCGGATATAGTGAATGCAGGGTCCGGGGAGACCGGATATAGTGAATGCAGGGTCCAGGGAGACCGGATATAGTGAATGCAGGGTCCGGGGAGACCGGATATAGTGAATGCAGGGTCCGGGGAGACCGGATATAGTGAATGCAGGGTCTGGGGAGACCGGATATAGTGAATGCAGAGTCCTGGGTTTAGTAAAACTTTAACAAATGAACTATTTTCCATTACATTGTCTGTTAAGAAGCTGAACTCCCAGCCCAACTGCAGTGTCGATGTAGATATAGATTGGCCTCAGACAGCTCTCCTTCGCAGGCCACACTGTTGACGCGTTTCACCCTGCCCTCAGGGGCTTAGTCATAGAGGTTGCTGTGTGCTCTGTAATATATTGTAGTAGTATTAGCATTAGAGAGTCAGCCTGAATACGTCATTCAGAAGCCTTGTATTTTTATCAATAAACTACAAGACTTCCTCGGACTGGTGGAGAGGTGCGTGAGTGATGTCAGAAATTCCACCTCGACCAATCAGGGGAAGCCTTGTATCCATTGATAAAAATACAAGGTTTCTCCTGATGGCAGAGAAGCAGTGAAGCCCAAGTGAACTATTTAGTGCCCGGTCATACCGGTGTGTTTTCAGGTGTGATTTGGGAATTGAAATCACACCTGAAATCGCATCTAATGAATGTGAACATCAGTGTCCTAACATTTGTGATTTGCTGCAGCGCAATTTCTAAAGTAGTTCTTTCATTACTTTTTCTGCAGTTTTGATGCGATTTCTTATACATAGAATAGAAATCATTGAAAATCTTCACAAGTAGCAATAAAGTCTTCAGAAATCGCCCCTGAAATTGCACACAAATCACGTGATTTTCAATCGCAGCGGTGTGACCGGTGACTTAAAGAGCATTGGAATCTGGAATTCTATTATAACATCATTTCAAGTATTTTTCATTATTTTTAAGGTGGTATTAAAACCCAAAATGTCATATATTTCAGGTACTTATATAGTGCCATCAATTTGCACAGCGCTTTACATATATATTGTACATTCCCTTCAGTCCCTAACCCTCAAGGGGCGTACAATCTAAGGTTCCTAACCCTCAAGGGGCATACAATCTAAGGTCCCTAACCCTCAAGGGGCGTACAATCTAAGGTCCCTAACCCTCAAGGGGCGTACAATCTAAGGTCCCTAACCCTCAAGGGGTGTACAATCTAAGGTCCCTAACCCTCAAGGGGTGTACAATCTAAGGTCCCTAACTCACATTCATACATACACATACTAGGGCCAATTTAGACAGGATCCAATTCACCTCCCAGCATGTCTTTGGAGTGTGGGAGGAAACCAGAGTACCCGGAGGAAACCCACGCAGGCACAGAGAGAACATGCAATTTGAACCAACGACCTGAGTACTGCCAGGAGGAAGTGCTAACCATTTAGCCACTGTGCTGCCCTAATATTGCAGTTTACCAATCATTAGATGTGGTGGCTGTATTTGTTTTCTTTTTTAGCTTTTTTTTACCTTCTGTTTTCACCTGATGATGTGGCCAGTAACACACCTGATGTATTAGAGTACTTCCACTCTGGATGAAGGAGCACAGGACCCACATTCGGAGAGCGGCATTGTCAGCCTGGGTGGAAGGAAGTGCTAGTATAAGTTCACACCGGTGCATTTTACATTTTGCAAAAAACGCACTACAGTCCATTGAACATGATTTCCTATGGGACATGTTAACGCCTCCGTGTTTTCACCCGGTGCGTTTTTTGGAAAGGGTCAGGGACTTTGTTAAATGCAAAACGCTTTGCATTTTGGTTCAATAGACTTCAGTGGAGACGCTGCAGAAATGCATATAGTGCATTTTTTATGCGTTTTTCACACGTTTTTGCGTTTTAATCTGCCCAGCAACAAGTTGGGGAGAAAATGCAAAACGCATCAAAAACGCGTAAAAACGCATGTGCAAAAACGTACCACAAAAAACTATGCAGAGACGAATCAAACACAAACTGCATGGGTGTGAACCGAGCCTTAGGTGTACTGGCAGATTTAGGTACACTAACAGCTTGAAGCCAAACTCCAGCTCACACTTTATAAGCAGTTACAGTAAACTTTTTTTTCTCCTTTTTGGGATAAGGTTTTACATAACTAAATAAAAGCTGATCATTGTAAGCACCGCTTCTAGTGTTACATGGTTTTTCTTATCCCTGTAACTGATACATTCTGCAGGAGAGGTTAATCTTTTGAAAGAAAAAAAAACAACTTACTGGCCGGATCACCAGATGAAAACAGAAGAAAGAAATCCTAAGAAAAAAACGAATGCGGCCATCGCATCTAAGAATCGCTAAGCTGCAATTAATAAATTATTATTATTATTATACAGTATTTATATAGCGCCAAAGGGTTTGCTCAGCTCTGTACAGCAGCAAGGGGGACAGAACATGAGACAAGACAGTAACAATACAATACACGAGGGGTTCGAGGGCCCTGCTCCTTCGAGCTTACAATCTAGGAGGGAGGGGGTAGTGGTACAGGAGGGGGAGAAGTGGAGGAGATCAGTTGTTAGGTGAGGGTGGGGTAGGCTTCCCTGAAGAGATGGGTTTTCAGGGTGCGCCTGAAGGTGAGGAGGGTAGGTGACAGTCTGATGGATTAGGGTAGGGAGTTCCAGAGGATGGGGGAAGTCCTGGAGAAGTCCTGCAGTCGGGCGTGGGAGGAGGAGACCAGGGAGCTAGAGAGTAGGAGGTCCTGTGAGGAGCGGAGGGCAGGGGTAGGGTGGTATTTGGGTATCAGGTCAGTTATGTAGTTTGGGGCGGCGTTGTGAATGGCTTTGTAGGTCAGAGTTAGCAGTTTGAATTTGATGCGTTGGGCAATCGGGAGCCAATGAAGGGATTGGCAGAGGGGGGAGGCAGATGTGGAGCGCTTGGTGAGGTGGAGGAGTCTCGCCACTGAGTTCAGGATGGACTGGAGTGGGGATAGCGTTCGTTTGGGTAGGCCAGTGAGAAGGGAGTTGCAGTAGTCCAGGCGTGAGATGATGAGGGAGTGTACGAGTTGTTTACAAGTGTCTGGGGTGAGGAATGTTTGCTTTTGTGTTTATTATCGCTTTCATAAAGATAATTCCCAGTGCAGGTCTTTGTTCAGCCACTTCCAGTTATAGGGTGACAACGCTCTGTCCCTGTCTCCCAGCTGTACTCTTGTGTTGTCACCCTGTCACAGGGCTTCCACTGGAGGTTACAAGGGGCCGTTTATGCACCAAGGTATGTTCTCACCATGAAGAAACCCGAGCTAAAAAATGCCAAGCAATCTTCACTGGAGTGGATGTAGACTGGAACAGGTTTGGACTGACAACTCATGGGGCCCCCGGGCAATAGGGGATCATGGGGCCCCTGTGTCCTTGGCCACACTCAAAAATAGCCTATAAAAGGTACCAGGGTCATTTCATGGGGCCCCCTACTGACCCCGAGCCCTCGGGCAGTGCTCGAGTTCCCGAATGGTCAGTCCGCCCCTGGACAGGAAGTGACTTCAAAGAGGCTGCAGGAGATGAGCAGCACTGAGATGCAGCAACGGATGAAAACTGATATATAAAGTGTTTATGATACATAAAGTGTCAGATGCCAAAACACATTATATTACCATGGTGTGTTGCAGTAATGGGTGCTCATGCCACAGTAAAAAGCCTCTGGAAATCTCCAGACTCCAAAGTCGCATGACAAGTCGCACCCCATGTTTCCCAATGAGTACCATTCATATCTGTGCAACTTCAAGTCGCATCGACTTGAAAGTAGTTCCTGCGCTACCATGGTCCGACTTTCATGCGACTTGAAGGTCATAGACTTCAATGTAAACCCTCCAAAGTCACACGAAATTCACACTTGAATGATATACTTGTGTGCGACTTTGTACGGCACAAACAATCATCCTTGGTCAAAGCCAAAGTTGCACTCATCCAAAGTCTCATCAAAGTCACACTGTAAAGTTGCAATGAAAATCCAAGTGTGAATGGAGCCAAGCACTAGCTCTGGTTTGGTGGGTAGGTCTCTGATTTCCCAGCTTTCCCCTTCTCTGCGCTCATTTTTCTGCGGTTACAGTAACCTGTTGTTGGGAATGTTCAATGTTGAGACGTCTGATATATAACATGTACCTACATATGTTGTGGTTTCTGTGGTTCTGCACATGATTCATTGCCTGCCGACACAATCACATGTAACCATGTATACTCTTTAGCTATTGTTCATCCCCTTTGTATACTGTATTTTTTAATATCTGATCTCTTTTACTGTAATTCTTTCTGAGGGTAATACTAGATGTGGTTCCAGTCATTTTGTTACATTTCAATGCCCCCCCCCCCCCCCCGACCTTCTGTATAAAAAGAAAATAGCGCCAATCTTTACTTACCCCTCTCCACACTCCAGCACTGTCTACCTAAAAACTGTCTACCTGCCTGCAGTTGTATGTATAGACAGTTTTTTCTTAGTTTTGAATATAGCATGGAGGGGTTAGATCCCCTTTAAGAGGGTTCTTGTGGTTGGCTGATTTTGACGCTACCCCCACTCCAGCCCTACTAGAACACAAGCTCCCACCTGCTGAGGTCAACCCCTCCACGATTTGGGCCCTGCTCCTCAGCATAGGGCTCCTCACGACATTCCTGGCCATTGACCTTTTATCCTGAAGAAGGAATGTCTACATGGTAGTTAGCGTCACTGCATTTTATTGATGTTCTTCAGGGATGGCAAGACAGTCACATCACTAGGAAATACATTCCGAAGTAACTTACACAGTCAAGCACATAAAGTGGACGGTCCGCAGTGGTCACAAGTGAAAGCACGTGCAGCACCACATAGTCCTCTCCCTACAGTCTGTCCTCTACACAGGGTCATATATACTCACAGGATTGTGTTCTCTATACACACCTCCTCTCTGGGTACATCTCTCCCGACAACCCTCCAGGGAAGCCACCTCACACAGGGATTAATGGCCTTATGAAATCCGCCCTAGCCCCCACATCCTTAACGGACAGAATGACTCCTTCTGCATCCAGCTGTCTGTGTGTCCCTCCGTACCTAGCTTATATATTGGTGCTGACCAGGGGTGGACTGACAACTCATGGGGCCCCCGGGCAATAGGGGATCATGGGGCCCCTGTGTCCTTGCCCAAACTCAAAAAAGCCTATGAAAAAGTTACCAGGGGCATCTCATGGGGCCCCCTACTGACCCCAGGCCCCTGGGCAGTGCCCGAGTTTCCAAATGGTCAGTCCGCCCCTGGTGCTGACTTACCCCTGACATCACTTGGGGGAGGGCTCTACCTATAAGGGGCCAGACACCTAGTAACACTACCTGCTGTACCAGATACTATTCTAGTCCAGAGCTACTTTGCAACTAACTGTACCTGCCTACACCCTTTCAGGTTTCATTGCTGTTTGTGCCCCCGTTGGGGAGGTTCACCCCTCTTTTTGTCTTGGGAACTATTGATACAGGGACAGAAAGTGATGGGAGAACCAAAACTGTCACCTAAACAAGAGGTAAGGGAAAATCTTCCAAAGGGGACACTGATTACTAATAGAGGATTTAGCCCCTCCTGGATCCTGTAGCCCTGGCTCACACTGATGCCGTGCGGAATTCGTAGCATTTTTAGTGCGAATTCCGCACCGCATCAGAATAGCATCCTGTTAATGCGAACCACAACATCCCAAAATCGGTCCGCAAAACGCGGTGCGATGTGCAGAATCGGATCGCATGGGTGTGAATACCTATGCGATCCGATTCTAGTGCGGAGCCAGAAAAGGGTCCTGCATGTTTGTGGTGCGGTGCAAATAGAGCCATACAAAATGTATGACTCCAATCACACCGCATACAAATCGCATTTGATTTGTACAGGAATGCGCTGCGGTTCCTGTGCGAATCACATGCGATATATCACACCGCATGTATGTGAACCCAGGATTAAGGTGGAAGGTGGGTAAGGCAGCGCGTGCGCCCCCTACCCGGTAATACAAAACCACACACATATATACATATATATATATATATATATATATATATATATATGTGTGTGATTTTGCGCAGCCCTGCCACCCTGTAGCAGTAGTTCTACTATAGGGCAGTCGAGAAGCGGATAATAAAAGAACACTTACCTGTACAGGGATACAGCACTGTCCTCACCCGGGCCATTTCTTAACTGAGCTTCGAGTTCCCGGCGTCACCTTGCTAACTGTACTAATCTGGCTGGGACTCCTTGAGGCTTCAAGCTCGGCTCCCCACTGCCTATGCTGCACCCTGTGACTGGTCCCTCAGCCTCCTGGGTCCTGTCACTTGTCCCAAGAGGCCGCAGGCAGTGGGGGGGGGGGAAGCGGAACTTCCCTTTATGGGTGTGTGGCCTTCCCTGTTCAACAGAAGTCAATGGGTAGATCAACCTTTGTCAGATGGGACTGTTGGAAAACTTTCATTGGATCAGCCGCTGAAGCCAATCGGCTGCAGTGCTGATCAATGTACTGTGACAGAGGAAGAGTCCCTGCTGTTAGATTACAATAGCACAGCAGGGAGGACCTCTCCATCCACCTCCCAGGTAGCCATTAAGGGATGTAACAATTGCATTGCTGGAAGGTGAAGTATCTTATGACTTTTAGATCAACTTTAATAGACCAAGCTGTCCAGAAAAAGTGGCTGAGACAAACCATTTACAGGGGTGCTTACAATGATCAGCTTTTATTCATATATGCAAACCATTTATCCCAAAACAAAAACTGTTTTCTGTTACCGTTAGATGTGACAGTTCACAGTTCCTAATTTTTTGTTCAAGGTCACCTATATCTGTTAGTACATCCAATGCTACCCTCCCCACAGATTGACAATGCTGCTGTACAAAGGTGTCTCCATTGCTCCTCCAGGTGAGTGTGGACACCATAAGCGGGAAGTGGATCGCCAGGTGAAAAAAAGGAAAGAAAGACTAATAAATAGAAAAGGAATGCAGCCACCCTATTTAGGAATTGGTAAGCTGCAATATATTACATTTTTGTTTTTGGGTTTAATACTGTGATGATAAACCCTCAGTCTTTCAGCCATTACTCAGTATGCAGCTTCTTTATCTACAGTTTTTGTAGCTGCTGACTTTTTTTTTTTTTTTCAGCTGGAACTCCACTTTAAAGAGAACCTGTTATCCCTATGTGATGGAAAAAAAAAGTTGAGTAAAAAATAATGTTTTTATAATAGTAAAAAATTTAAGATTCACCCAAGAACATAATCCTCCCCCTCCCAAAAAAAAACTGAGGCTCTCACCCCCATATATACACAGGAAAAAATGTAAACGCACACGTTGGGTGCCTACTCCTGAAAACACCGACCGCGGTACACGGTACATATTGCCACGCACGCTGGAATTAGACCTATACTTCTAGCACCACACCTCCTTCGTAACACTAAATAAAGCTTTGATAGTTAAAAAAACTGGCTACTAACTTTTTCATAAAAAAATGGAAATACCATAAACAGCGCTCTCAAATAATTCTCAAATAATATATAATAATATCCCCTCAAATTATAAAAATTGTGTATAAATAAATATAAATATTTTTGAATATTTATATTTCTTCATATTTATTTATACACAATTTTTATAATTTAAAGGGATATTATTATATATTATATTATTTGAGAGCGCTGTTTATGGTATTTCCATTTATTTATAGGCTTTTTAATTTGCTTAAAATAACAGCTCCAGTTACATATTTGAGTAAAAGTTATTTCATTATAATTATCTCAAATTTTTTGGCATGGTGATATAAGCTATTAATGTATTAATTTATTATTGATTTATTCATATTAATATATTTTAGCTTATATATACATTTTTTTAAACTAACTTTTTTAGCTGGCTCCTAGATTCAAAAGAAAATTTGTCATGCCCTGCATTATGTGATATTTGGGCAGCACAGTGGCTAAATGGTTAGCACTTCCACCTGGCAGTACTAGGGTCGTTGGTTCAAATCCCAGCCACAGCACCACCTGCCTGGAGTTTGCATGTTCTCCCTGTGCCTCTGTGGGTTTCCTCTGGGTACACCGGTTTCCTCCTACATGCCAAAGACATACTGGTAGGTTAATTGGATCCTGTCTAAATTGGTCCTAGTATATGAATGTGAGTTAGGGACCTTAGATTGTACACCCCTTGAGGGTTAGGGACCTTAGATTGTACACCCCTTGGGGGTTAGGGACCTTAGATTGTATGCCCCTTGAGGGTTAGGGACCTTAGATTGTATGCCCCTTGGGGGTTAGGGACCTTAGATTGTATGCCCCTTGGGGGTTGGGGACCTTAGATTGTACACCCCTTGAGGGTTAGGGATCTTAGATTGTATGCCCTTGAGGGTTAGGGACCTTAGATTGTACACCCCTTTGGGGTTAGGGACCTTAGATTGTATGCCCCTTGAGGGTTAGGGACCTTAGACTGTACACCCCTTGAGGGTTAGGGACCTTAGATTGTACACCCCTTGAGGGTTAGGGACCTTAGATTGTACGCCCCTTGAGGGTTAGGGACCTTAGATTGTATGCCCCTTGGGGGTTGGGGACCTTAGATTGTACACCCCTTGAGGGTTAGGGACCTTAGATTGTACACCCCTTGGGGGTTAGGGACCTTAGATTGTACGCCCCTTGAGGGTTAGGGACCTTAGATTGTACGCCCCTTGAGGGTTAGGGACTGATGTGAATGTACAATATATGTGTAAAGTGCTGCTTAAATTGACGGCGCTATATAAGTACCTGTAATTAATAAATAAATATTTTCCTTATCAATCATGATCAGCTATGTGACTTGCAATTATGTCTCTTAATTCTGGAGATTGATAACTCTCTGTGAACTGAACCTCTTCCGTTCTGCAATAGAGTGCCATGACGCTCATCTCAGTGACACCTCTGGTGGGGATCTGGCCCTCCTGTATTCTATTTAATTCCTGTGTGGAAAATGAGTTCCCAGTGCCCAGATCTGAACTGTTTTCTGTGCTGATTTTGGTCATAAAAAATGGGGTTTCCAACAACTGAAGAATGTATGGTTTGGAAACCTGTTCATGAGCCAATTTGTATTTTTATTCCTTCCCAGAATGCCCTGCTTCTCTGTAGGCTGGGTGTCCACAGTTGGCCTGATATCTGGTGTGGGGGGTCTAAAAGTGATTAAAACTCTGTCAGTCAGACACTGAGTGACTGTTTAGTCTGAAAAGTCCCAGAAAACAGGAATTCTAATTAGATCCTGTGAGGATCATGTGGAAAATTTCAATCATAAGTCGGGGCTGACAGACGGAGATTGTCTTTGGAGCCGGCGCTGTCCTCTCTAAACTAGGGAAGGCCAGTAAAATCCTACCGACTTCTCCGGGGTTATAAATCCAGCTGTAGGAGTCCATGCACATTCATTAAATAGTTATTGCATGTTTGCACTGCAGCAGTGGATGTGCACCTTGGCTTTGCATTTATTATGAACTATGCCTACAAGCTAATAGGTTGCTAATAGTCTTTTAAACAAATTAGAGAGCAGAGCCATCGTACATTTCTGTGACCCCATGCTGCCCTCCTCCATGAAAGCTAAGAATCAATGGAGCTCAATATATTTCTTTAACCTCCCTGGCGGTATGATTATTTCAGATTTTTGGTGCTGAAAGCGGTACCATTATTTTGCATGGAAATATGTAGTTTTTTTTTATTGTAGGCTGTAATTTTTAGGAATAACTCACTGAAATCTGTCCGAACAAGAGTCTAGTAAACATTCCAGATATGATAAAACTTGAAACACGAAATAATAAATTATAATTTAATAAATAATCATAAAAAATAATAATACATTTAATTCAATAATATAATCAAACCAAAAACACTGAAATTTGAAATATAGCGCCAAGTTCGCACATCGCTGAGCAAACTCGCAAAATCGTTTTCAGTGTCTGATGAGGAATTTCACCACAAATCATTATCACTCAATTCTGCAAGTGGTTCTGATTTACTATCGCTGTTCTCTAGCCGGTCTAAAACCGCTTTTGACATAAAGGGACGCTTTTTGGACGCCATGGACTTTTCCCAGTTTCCAGGCAGAAAGAACAGTCAAAATGCAGGCAGGGCGCCGGACAAAGCACTCGGGACAAAATGTATGTGAAATGGTTTGAAACAGCAATGTTTTACTATGTAATAATCGTTTAAAAAAAATGGAATTTTTTAAAACTTTCAAATTTGCCGCCGTATGTCCCGACGTCACAGGGACAGGAACACGGAAGCCGGATGCCGGCATCGGCCGGAGGAGATGGCCGGGGACGCTGCAGGGGACACATCGCGGGAGCGAAGGACAAGGTAAGCGCTGCAGGGAATCCCTGAGCAACGCCGCATGGTAAGCCTGAGTGTAGCTCGGGGTTACCGCTTGTGGTACTGAAACTTTACCCCGAGCTACACTCGGGAATACCGCCAGGGGGGTTAATACAAAGAAAATATTCAACTACTTTTATTTTGTTAAATCCTTGTGCACATACGTGGCAGCGCGGTGGTGGACTTTATGCTGTGCTGTCACATATGTGTTCTGCTGACAGCTCCCATCAGGCTAGGTTCACATCTGTGCGGGTGGTGCCGCGGAAGATCCGCACACAAATCCGTGCACCCACACCACCCGCACAGAGAAATGCGGACCCGTGGGCGGGTGCCATTATTTCTAATGGCACGCCGCCCGCACTGGAATACGCAACCGTACTGGGAACCGAGATTCCCGTGCGGGCTGCATTTTCAGAAGTGCAGGGACTTCCCTGCATGTCACGGGAGTCCATTCAAATGCATGGGCTCTCATGCCCACGCAAAACGCGGCCCGCACGGCCGCATATATGTGAACCAGGGCTCAGGAGGTTAGGTGAAGCGACCCTTAGCTGAAACGTAAAAATAAAAAATAAGAATTTATTTATAACAACTTCACTAAAGATTACAGAAATGGTGAAGAGCACCGGCAATGTCACATGGGCAATGTTACTTGGCTTTGTTTTGTTTTGCTGATAATTTGGTATAAATTCTCTTCTTGGCGTAGCACTACCCCCTTAGGAGTCGTTGAAGTTTGGGTCCCCCTATAGTCCTGCACAGCCAGGCAATCTGTATTCTTCACACAAGCTTGCATTAAAAGTTAGAAATCAGTCCTTGAGCTTTTTTTTTTTCTGGAGAGGGTTTAGAACTGGGATAGGGTAAGGGAGGGGTATAGGATGCCCAACGGAACCAATAACTGAGGACATCCGCCCAATAATTTGCATCCAGGAGACAGTAACCAGTCCTTGAGCTTTGTTTTGATGTTTTATCAGGGAAATTTTAACTGGGATAGGGTTAGGGGTGTACGGGATGCCCAATAGAACTGTGAAACCAAGGACAATGTCCTGGAACTATATACTGTACAAGTTTTTTACAGAAAAGTCCTCTTCTTGGAGAGCTAACCAGCGTATCCAGTTGTACAGCCCAGATCCTAGATTCTCCTAATCCAGCCAACCAAGGTGAATTCTTGAGCAGGGGATCCAGTGCCTGCCACATTAACATAAGACAGTCCCGGGTAGTCGCCAATCTGATTTCCCACCAGAGTGCTCCTTCCCTTATCTGGCCCAAGGGGTGCAGGTTTACTCACTTAGTCCTTCTTGCTGGTAGGATGGTGGCTGCTACCAGGCCTTCCAGCTGGGCCGCTCCTTCCCTGCCACACAGGTGGTCCTCAGGGGCCGGTGAAGTCCCAAGCTCTCCTCCTTCCAAGGTGCTCCTGCCTGGAGGCGAGCCCCTCTAAATCTGGGCCCCCTCCCTCGCTCCTGCTCTCCATCCTCACTTTCTCATCTTTCACCCAAACGCTCCTGCTGCTAAGCAGGCTCAGTTACTTTTAAAGGCTGTCCTGGCCCCTTGCCAAGCCTCCTGTTGGGGATTGACCAGGATCCTCTAAGATTACAGACCGGCCACTCCTCTCCCCTGTCCACTGCTTCTAGATCTTTTTCCAAAGTTCCAGAGCAGGGGGAGAGCTGGTTTGCAGTGCCTCTCAGCTCCTGACCTAAATTTGACCCACCTGGCTATCGCACCCAGGCTGCTACTCAGCCTCTATCTAACTATTAAAGCTAGAGCTCCTCCTAGCTAACTAGGAGGCTGCTACATTGGTTTCCAGTATGGTAATAATTTTCCTATTTTTGGTCCTTGGATTAAAAGTTTAAGAACCTCTGTCTACTGTAATACACAAAGATGTCTCTTTCATGGCTCCACAAAGGCCTTTTTCTTTCCATCAGTGTCACAATCAATGCTGTATTTACCACAAGGCAAACAAGGGATTTGCCTAGGGCGGCATTTTTCAGGGAGGGCAGCACGGGACGGATGGAGGAAGGGACACACGTGGCATTGGGACCTGGTGGGTTCCGAGAGAGGCTGCGGGTTTCATGATGGTGTATGAACAGCCCAACTCTCATTCCAGAGCTGTGAAGGCTAGTGTCATTCTCTCTCTCACCACGAGGGATGGGGGCTGGTGTAAGGGGGGCAGTGGTAGTGGAAGGCTCTCTCAGGTTGGGGGCAGGGGTGTTGTTGGACAATGTGAGGCTCTCTCTGTGAGGGGGGGGCGCCGATTTTTGTGTTGCCTAGGACAGCACAAAACCTAAATACACCACTGGTCACAATGAGTGTAACTCAGTACCTTTGCAGGACCTACAGTATGTATGGGGCAAGTAAAGGATTAGACCCCTCTCACTAGTTGAAATGTAGTAATGAAGATATAGAAAGAATTTATTTCTATCAGTTTCACTAAAGCTAATGGTGAAAAGCATTGACAAGGTGTTACATGACCATTGTTATTTATTTCAGGTACTTATATAGCGCTGTCAATTTGCAAAGCGCTTTACATATTTATATTGTACATTCACATCAGTCCCTAACCCTCAAGGGGTGTACAATCTAAGGTCCCTAACTCACAGTCATAAATACACATACTAGGGCCAATTTAGACAGGAACCAATTAACCTACCAGCAAGTGTGGGAGGAAACCGAAGAACCCGGAGGAAACCCACACAGGCACAGGGAGAACATGCAAACTCCAGGTGGTACCCTGGCTGAGATTCGAACCAATGACCCCAGTACTGCCAGGCGGAAGTGCTAACCATTTAGCCACTGTGCTGTTATTTGGCTTTGTTTCAGTTTGCTGACATTTTGGTATAACTTCTCTTCTTGGGTCACAGTACAGTAATCATTTTCCTATTTTGGGACCTTGGAATAAAAGTTTAAGAACCCCTGGTCTACTGTACTACAAAAATATGGCCCTACCAGGGCTCCACAAAGGCCTGCTTCTTTCCATCACTGTCACAATGAGTGCAAATCAATACCAATGCATCGTATGGGGAAAGTGTAAAAATTATTGGTAGGAACTCTGGTTAAATAAGAAACATTGTTACTTTTTTTTCAATGTTTGGTTGCCTGTGCATGTAGGATTTTTTTGTTGCTAGTAGGGATGAGCTCAGGATCCCAATCTAATATATACATGAGGCTATGGGCGCGGAGAGGGCCTTAGCCACTTGTGATTGGCCCAGTATAGTGACAGATTCCTGGCGGGCTCACTCAGGTGGTTTTGGTTCCAGACACGCCTGGGCTCATCCCTAGTTAATAGGAGCTCCCTAACCCTAGCTACGAGGTCGAACTGGACACCCCCTTTCACAAAGACTGAGAGGGAACATGTCAGCATTCCTCTTGCTGCCACTTGTCTCAGAAAAGTGCTTGGAGCTGAGATAAGAGCCTGCTTTGAAGCCTCCTTCCTAGCTATGTTGTTGGATGTCAGTGGGGGGATTCTGACAATGGGACTTGCCTCTGTTAGTATTTACCAATCAACAAAAGTTTTCCAACTTGCTCATTCAACAGAAGTTGATCAAGAGATTGAGTTCTGTTGAGCAGGTGTGGCCACACAATGATCGAAATGTGTCCAGAGACAGAACAATGAAAAACTATTTTATTGATAGTTCTTCTTTAAAACATCTGTCCCGTTTTATCTGCTGTAAGTTCTGCATGCTGCATGGCTCCTTGGTAGTCACTGGCCTAGTTGCTATGATGTTACAATGTGCTATATGATCAGTGGGGGAGAAGTAACTGAGGAGACGTTTCCTTTTGCCTGCAGCATACTGGTGACATCAGCCTAATCAAACTCACTTGGCTGGAAGTGAAAGGTGGTTTTGTAATGGTTTTCTGAAAAAATGACACTTGATGTATATTGTGACATTTCAGGAATGAACTCTTGCAGACTTGTAAAGTTAAAAGAGAAGTTCGGGTTTAAAAAAACCCAGAGTCATACTTACCTAGGTGGATTGCAGCATCGGTCCGATGCTCCATTTGTCCCCTGCCGCCTCTAAGACTGAGGACTGAGTGATCAAAAACTGCTGATCGCTCAGTTCTTAGTCTTCAATGAGCAGTGAGTGGTGACTGTCAGTCACCGGCTGTCTGTTCTGCCCCTCCAGCACTCACTGGAGCTCCGGACTGTGGAGGCTGAGAGAGCTGCCAGTCCAGGATTAAAGTCGGGATACCTCCGGAGCCTGGACCGGCTCTGTGACATCAGCCAACACTGTCAACTGAAAACAGATCACAGGAGTGCAGAATGAAGTGCACTCCTGCGATCAATAGAAGTAGGCTGAAATGAGCTTTGCCCATACTTCTCCTTTAAACTGGCCATAGATGACTAATTTTTTTTGATCAGCCAGCAGCCTGATTGAAAAAATCCAGACAGAAATCCCCATACAAACAAGCGAGTTGGATGGAGGAATCCTCCCTGCTGAGCCATTGTATTCTGACAGTGGGAACCTGTCCGCTGTCAGAACACACTGATTGGCGCTGCAGCCAATGAGATTGAATGACATTTTACCAACAGTCCTGTTCGAGAGCAGTCGATCACTAGATTGACTCCACCCAAATGGGAACGGCCATAGATCGATCGAAACGTTGCTGGCCCCTGCTGAAGTGGCCAGATTTTCATCCATCTATGACCAGCTTCATCCATCATAGAGGAACAAACATACACACTCTAGAATTCATTCTCCAGTTCTCTCCAATAAATCTACCAGCACGCTTCTGGGTCATGAAAAGAAGCCGAAGCACAAACAGGGAGCGAATACATTACTGAAGTACCAACATTTGTTATAGAGTAAATGTTACACGTCTAATGAAGGCAGACATGATGCAAAAACATTGACATCAGCCAACACAGATAATAATGCCGCTACGAGCCATTATATAAAATCATAATGTGACAGTATACTATATATTGACTTCACATCAGTGCCGGAGCAGGAAGTTGTAGAATTTGTTGTGACAAAAAGAATAAAAGTGCTTTGCTAGGTTGTGGTTACATCACACATCATTTGGACTTAGTACCGCAGTGCAAGGATCCAGTCTGCTACCAGGAGGGCGGTGAGACGCGGGCCAGGTGTGCAATTATGCTGAGCTGGCTATAAAAGCTCAGCAGAGAGAAATGCTGCCACCAGTACTGCTATCGTCTACAATTTACAGGCATCCTAGTAACCTTCAGTTCAGAGTGTCATACATAGTCTTAAAAGAAAAAAAAAGGAAAAAAAAAAATTATATCTATCTCTCTCTCTCTCTCTCTCATATATATATATATATATATATATATATATATATATATATATATATATATATATACACACACAGTTGTGTTCAAAATAATAGCAGTGTGTTGAAAAAAGTGAATAAAGCTCAGAATCCTTCTAATAGCTTTTATTTCCATCCACACAAATGCATTGGGAACACGACACATTCTATTCCAAATCAAAACATGAAGAAAAATAGATCAAATGTGTGTTGTTCCTCTAAAATAATTGAAGAAAAGTGAATATTAGACGGTTCAAAAAAAAATCGCAGTGTTTGTATTCTTCTTTACAAACTCAAACATTCACTATATAAACTGAGAAATGTTTGAAGATTTTGCTTTCCTTTGAATGACTTCATGAATATTTGGTTGTAGTCGCACTGATTCTGAGAACTGCTGTACATCTGTGTTGCATGGAGTCACCCAACTTCTGGCCCCTGTGATCAGGTATTCCAGCCCAGGATGATTGGACGACATTCCACAGTTCTCTATTTCTTGGTTTTGCCTCAGAAACGGCATTTTTGATGTCACCCCACAAGTTTTCTATTGGATTAAGATCCGGGGATTGGGCTGGCCACTCCATAACGTTCATCTTGTTGGTCTGGAACCAAGATGTTGCACGTTTACTGGTGTGTTTGGGGTCGTTGTCTTGTTGGAACACCCATTTCAAGGGCATTTCCTCTTCAGCATAAGGCAGCATGACCTCTTCAAGTATTCTGATGTATTCAAACTGATCCATGATCCCTGGTATGCGATAAATAGGCCCAACACCGTAGTATGAGAAACATCCCCATATCATGATGCTTGCACCACCATGCTTCACTGTCTTCACAGTGTACTGTGGCTTGAATTCAGTGTTTGGGGGTCGTCTGACAAACTGTCTCCGCCCACTAGACCTAAAAAGAACAATCTTACTTTCATCAGTCCACAAAATGTTGCGCCATTTCTCTTTAGGCCAGTCAATGTGCTCTTTGGCAGATTGTAACCTCTTCAGTACGTCTTTTTTCCAACAGTGGGACTTTGCGGGAACTTCTTGCAGATAGCTTGGCTTCACATAGGCATCTTCTAATTGTAACAGTCCTCACAGGGAACGTCACACCTTCTTTCATCTTCCTGGAGCTGATTGTTGGCTGAGTCCGCGCCATTTTGGCTATTCTTCTATCCATTCAAATGGTAGATTTTCGCTTTCTTCCACGTCTTTCAGGTTTTGGTTGCCATTTTAAAGCATTTGTGATCATTTTAGCTGAGCAGCCGATCATTTTCTGCACTTCTTTATATGTTTTCTCCTCTCCAATCAACTTTTTAATCAAGGTACGCAGTTCTTCTGAACAATGTCTGGAACAACTCATTTTCCTCAGAATTTCAGAGAGAAATGCACTGTAACCAGCATGTCCAACATTTGCTGCCTTCCTTCCTTAAATAAGGGCAATAATTGCCACCTGTTTTTCAAAGAATGAATGACCTCACTAATAGAACTCCACACTGCTATTATTTTGAACACGCCCCTTTCAATGAGTGATTCAATGACACAGAATCAGCAGCATGCATGTCATGACTGTTGGGTCTGTTGGATTTCTATTACTCTACTACACCTGCTAGGAAATTATTTGCCATGTAGAAATATCATTTCTACCAAAAACAGTGATTGATCAGGTTAGTGATGTCTGACTGCTATTATTTAGAACACAAGTGTGTGTATATATATATATATATATATATATATATATATATGTGTGTGTGTGTGTGTGTGTGTGTGTGTATGTGTGTGTGTGTGTGTATATGTGTGTGTGTGTGTATATCTATATACACACAGTACTGTGCAAAAGTCTTTGGTGTGAAAAAATCCTGTAAATGAGGAATGCTTTCAGAAACAGAAGTGTTAATAGTTTATATTTTTTATCGGTTAACAAAATGGAAAGTGAATGAACAGAAGAGCAATCCAAATCCAATCAGTAGTTGGTGTAACTGCCTTTTGCCTTCAAAACATCATCAGTGCTTCTGGGTAGAATTTCACACCGTTTTTGGAAGGGACTCAGGAAGTAGGTTGTTTCAAACATCTCGAAGAACCACCAGAGATCTTCTGTGGATGCAGGCTGCCTCAGATCCTTCTGTCTCCTCATGTAATCCAAGACACTCCATAACAGGGGCGGACTGACCATTTGGAAACTCGGCACTGCCCGAGGGCCCCGGGTCAGTAGGGGGCCCCTATGAGATGCCCCTCGTACCTTTTTCATAGGCTTTTTTGAGTTTGGGCAAGGACACAGGGGCCCCATGATCCCCTATTGCCTGGGGGCCCCATGAGATGTCAGTCTGCCCCTGCTCCATAATGTTGAGATCAGGGCTCTGTGGGGGCCAAACCATCACTTCCCAAACTTCTATTTCTTCTTTAAACTGAAGAGAGTTCTTATTGACTTTGGCTGTATGTTTGCGATCATTGTCCTGCTGTAGAACAAATTTGGGGTCAATCACATGCCTCCCTGATAGAATGGCATGATTGATAAGTATCTGCCTGTATTTCTCAGCATTGAGGACATTATTGATCCTGACCAAATCCCCAACTCCATTTTCAGAAATGCAGCACCACACTTGAAAAGAACCTCCAACATGCTTCACAGTTGTCTGCAGACCCTCATTAGTGTAATGCTCTCTAGCCCTTTGTGAACAAACTGCCTTTTGTTGCAGCCAAATATTTCAAATTTTGACTCATCGGTCCAGAGTACCCGCAGCCCTTTTTCTGCACCCCAGTTCCTATGTTTTTGTGCATAGTTGAGTCGCCTAGCCTTTTTTCCATGTCCAATGAATGACAACAGGAACTAAAGTGTCCTGCACAAAACCCTGACTTCAACCATACCGAACACCTTTGATGAACTGGATAGCTGATTGTGAGCCAGGTCTTCTCATCCAAGTTCAGTATCTGACCTTGCAAATGTTGTTTTGTCTAAATTCCCCCAGATATACTCAGCGTTGGACCATGAGGCAATGTAGAGTGGAGCCTAGGCCCTGGTGGATATCCATGGGGTCCAGCTACAACCTTCATGATCAAGTGGTCAAAGCTGTGCACCGGACTGTGCTTCGAGGATATACTTGTAGGCGGTCTGTGTCTCATGGGAACATACCAGTACAGACAATGCAGATGATACACATTCTCAGTGTCTATTGCAATCCTTATACTGTATATGTCATTTGAAAGGATGGAGCGGCCAAAGCTGCTGCTTTGCCCAAGGCTTTAAGGCTGCAGCACTAGTGTTTTTTTAAAAACGGAGTTCCACCCAAAAGGGGAAGTTCCGCTTTAAAGATTGGTCCCCCGCTCCCTATTACGAATTGGCAACTTTTGGGGAGCCGGGGGGGAGCGGGTATCTGAAATTGGCAGGTACCGCTTCCACTTCAGCTGTGATCGCCTAGGCTATCGGAAGCGGAAGTTGTCCTCCTACCCTCCCTCCATGCAGTCTTCTGGGGCACGTGAAAGATCCCAGAAGATGACGGGGCCATTCATGAAGAGCAGCACTACTCACTCATGCGCAGTGGGCACCCGGCTGTGAAGCCACAAGCTGTCAGAAGCCGGGTACCCACACTGAAGATGCCGGCCCCTGGAACACAGCACAGCCGGTGAAACAGACTGCAGGGGACACACCACGGGACCAAGGGACAGGTAAGTGGCTGTTTTTTAAAAGTCAGCAGCTACAGTTTTTGTAGCTGCTGACTTTTATTTTTGTACAGTGTGAGTGGAACTCCGCTTTAAGCTCCTAGAAGCTGTTATCAGCTTTTTTTTTGCTCCTAGAAGCTAAACAGTGTTCTCCTATGTGTCCACGCACACTGCTTTAGGCATTTTTGAGCTTCAGCATCTAGGAGCAGAAAAAAATGTTTTTGTAGAGTTTTTTAAGCTTTTTTCCAGTAGAAAAAAAACGCAAAATGCTACTAGACCGCTCCTAACAGCTTTTTTTTTTAAATTCTACATGTACTGTAAAAATGCTAATAAAATGCTAACTCTCCTAAACGCTACTAAAAACTTTTTTTTATCCATCGTTTTTTGAGCTTAATATAAAAAATCGCTAGTGTGCATGGAGGCTTATAGTAGTAAAGGCAAAGATGCATTTAGGTTGTGTGCTGCCCCAGGACACACAGAGATCGTATGCCCCCCAAGGACACGAACCAACACTACCCCCCCTTCCCCTGCAGAGGGAGCCTGACATTGACCAACAACACCCCTGCCCCCACCTGGGAGAGCCTTCCACCAACCCCTCCCCCACGTGCAATAGAGAGAAAGACACACTTCACAGCTCCGGACATCCCTGGGAGTGAGGGTCAGGCTCTCTATACCCCATCAAGGAGCCCGCAGCCTCTTTCGGATCCCACCTGGTTCCCATGGTGCGTGTGTCCCTTCTTCCATCCCTTCTTCTGGGGGAAGGTGCTGCCCCCTGAAAAATGCCGCCATAGGCAAATGCCTTGTGGTAACTACACCCCTGAGTAAAGGGCTTTCATAGCTTTTAAGTTGCTGTGCACTCTGTAGTGTTATCAGCCCTTCACAGTTCATCTTTGTGAACTACTGAACACTCCCCTCCCATGTTATAACAGTGAGCACAGGAGGTGTTCTGTAATCCTAACAGGGTGACAATGCTTTCCTTCATAGTATTCCTCCACCAGGTACATGAGCATTGCCACCTTAAAGTATAGCTAAAGGCAAAACTTTTTTTTTTAGTTTTAGATAGAATGGAGACAGACTAGAATGTTTGTCAGTTTATTGCTGTCTGTGCCCCTGTTAAGGAAATTCATCCTCTATATTTGTCCAGTTTTCCATTATCATGGAAAGTGAAAGTCAAAGAAAATCCCAAATTTTGGGTTGCCCCCAGAAAAGTAATAGAGGGGAATCTTCCACTGGGGACACTACTTCTGCTGACCTGGGGGGTCCCCAAGGAATTCCCTTCATTTGCAGGGATTTCCTCTCATTTTCTGTCTGGCTATGGGACAGGAAGTGATAGAAAATCTCCGCAATGGGACACAGATGGCAAAAAAAAAAATCTGAAAGGGGTTACAACCAGGGGCGGACTGACAACTCATGGGGCCCCCGGGCAATAGGGGATCATGGGGCACCTTGTGTCCTTGTCCAAACCCAAAAAATATCACAAGTGTAATAAAAGCGCCACACCCTTAATACTTTAAAGCAGCAATTCCACCTCAAAGAAACCAAATACATTTCTTAGTGCTATAACTTAAAGGAATGCGCTAAAACCACAAACTATTCCTAATTTAGTGTAGAAACATCAGTGCAAAAGATATATCTATTTTCAATTAATATAAAAAAATATCAAAATGATGTGCAAAACTATTTTTTAGTGCATAAGTAATTTAAATAATTAAATTTGTGAATATAAAAATTGTCCAATTCTGAATTTCTTCAAATGTCCAAACAAATCCTTTTCAAATTCAGGTGCTCTCAAAGAAATTGTGCCAAAAATCCACCACCAAAGTAAAGTTGGGTAACTCACCAGAGCTCCATGCTGATCAATCTCTAGATCAGCAAAAAACGCTTTTTGCTCTGGGAGCAGATGCAATAAATCAACTTCTCAGGTGTGATGATCAATAGCTACACAATCATCCATAAGGTAGGTATCCACCACTCAATGTAATGGTTCCAGGAGCATTATATCACTCTCTCTTTTTATATCTCTCCACCGAGGTCATGTTTGGGAATGAAAGAGAAAATCATGGTGCAGCCAGTTTTTTTTTATAAAAGTATCCAACAATTTAATAAAGATTTACACTCACAAAAAGGGTGTCTTCACCGACACCAGTATAACAGCATAAAACAGCAAATGGTATAACAGTCTCTGCCCCTTGAAGACGTCATTCATGACTAAACTAGTAGGGCTTGGCTTGCTGGATGCCGACGTCTGTGGAGAGGATTGAGTCACGAGCGCTGTAGTGAGTGTGCGGGGAACAGGAGACTGTTATACCATTTGCTGTTTTATGCTGTTATACTGGTGTCGGTGAAGACACCCTTTTTGTGAGTGTAAATCTTTATTAAATTGTTGGATACTTTTATAAAAAAAAACTGGCTGCACCATGATTTTCTCTTTCATTCCCAAACATTACCTCAGTGGAGAGATATAAAAAGAGAGAGTGATATAATGCTCCTGGAACCATTATATTGAGTGGTGGATACCTACCTTATGGATGATTGTGTAGCTATTGATCATCACACCTGAGAAGTTGATTTATTGCATCTGCTCCCAGAGCAAAAAGCATTTTTTGCTGATCTAGAGATTGATCAGCATGGAGCTCTGGTGAGTTACCCAACTTTACTTTGGTGGTGGATTTTTGGCACAATTTCCTTGAGAGCACCTGAATTTGAAAAGGATTTGTTTGGACATTTGAAGAAATTCAGAATTGGACAATTTTTATATTCACAAATTTAATTATTTAAATTACTTATGCACTAAAAAATAGTTTTGCACATAATTTTGATATTTTTTGATATTAATTGAGAATAGATATATATATCTTTTGCACTAATGTTTCTACACCAAACTCAAAAAAGCCTATGAAAACGGTACCAGGGGCATCTCATGGGGCCCCCTACTGACCCCGGGCACTGCCCGAGTTTTCAAATGGTCAGTCCGCCCCTGGTTACAACCCTGCCTTGCTCTATCCAAAATGAAAAAGGTCTTGCCTATAGTTCTACTTTAAGGCAAAATATCTGTTACTGGCAGGGTCACCAGGTTACAATAAAGGAAAAACGGCTGAAAAAAAAGAAAGCTAATGCAGCCACCTCATCTAAGTTCTGATAATCTGCTATATATTACATTCGGGTCTCCAAACTATGGCCCTCAAGGTGTTGAGGAACTGCAAGTCCCATGAGGCCTTGTAAGACTCTGACAGCCACAGGCAAGACTCCCAGAGGCAGAGGCATGATGGAACTTGTAGTACTTCAACACCTGGAGGGCCATAGTTTGGAGACCCCAATGTAATATATAGCAGATTATCAGAACTTAGATGAGGTGGCTGCATTAGCTTTCTTTTTTTTTCAGAGGGCCATAGTTTGCAGACCCCTTAGAGCAGAGGTGTCAAACTGCAGCCCTCCAGCTGTGGCATAACTACAAGTCCCATGAGGCATTGCAGGGCTGACATTTAAAGGCATGACTCCCAAAGGCAGAGGCATGATGGGACTTGTAGTTTCTCAGCAGCTGGAGGGCCACCTCCTGTGCCTTAGAGCAAGCCTGTAACTAAATTACAAACCCAAATTTTCTGTAAATTAGGCACCCTCCAGCGCCTAAAGGTACCCTTAGCACCACTGTCCACTGCCATCCTCATCCTCAGCACCACCCAGGGGTGGACTGACCATTTGGAAACTGGGCACTGCCCGAGGGCCCGAGGTCAGTAGGGGGCCCCATAAGATGCCCCTGGTACCTTTTTCATAGGCTTTTTTGAGTTTGGGCAAGGACACAGGGGCCCCATGATCCCCTATTGCCCAGGGGCCCCATGAGTTGTCAGTCCGCCCCTGGCACCACCCTAACATTTTTTAATGGAAAGTGTGGCGCAAACCTCAGAAATTGGACCTGGTAATTGGCCCCAAAGAGAAGGGGAAGTGTCATGTGTTCCCCATACCCAGAAGTACGGGCTTTAGCTTTGATTCATGAATTCTATTGCTAAACGGTGCATCTAAAACCAAAGCTCAGACACCTCCAAGAATCTACAGTCATAGTGTATTTCTTTATGTGTGTTTGTCTGTAACTCTTCTTTATACTGAACATCTTTTGGCAGTCAGCAGACCAACATATGTGTGCCGATTGTACTGATCCCTGCAACGTTTTATCTCTAGACTTTGATTCAGCTGTTTAAATACAACCACGCCTAAGAGAAATCTTTACCTAACCTCCTTGTGTCTTATCTATAAAGTATTTCCTGTAATATCACCTATTGGAGGGAATATGGTAAGTAGTGCAGTGATGGCAATGTAGGCGATACTTTACACAGGCAAAACATAGGAAAAAGACGACTATTAAGTTGAAATTTGATTGGTTTATATTTTACCTTCTATGGCTTCTTCCTCCTTACCAACATAATAATGAAACTTTTAAAGCCATCTCCACCTTTTGCGCCAGTATTTAGGGTGTAGCATGGTACAAACGGGAACTCCCCACCTCTTCTTCTTATGTCATTTTTGAAATTGGCATGGCTGTGCGGAGATTTGCGATTAAAGAGTAAATGAACTACGAGTCCCATCTGCCACTGCACCAGACAGACTTGTAGTTTTCATTGGAACACAAGTGAGGTGATCGCCACACTCGTAGTGCATTGACACAGCCCTCCAACTGAAATTCCATATCTCAGTACAGACAGGGAGTTGGAGGAATAGTGTGCAGGAGCCTGGCATCACACCCACAATCCAAAGATCTCGATTGCAATGTTTTGCAGGTGCCTAAACATTAAAAAAAATAAATAAATGCATATGTTTTTCCAGAAAATATACTGTATGTGCATTTATAGATTGTAAGCTCCCAGGATCAGGGCCTCCTATCCCTCTTGTATTGAACTGTATTGTTGCTGTATTGTCTCCCGTTATATTGTACAGCACTGAGCAAACTGTTGGCGCTATATAAATCCTGTATACTAATAATAATAATAATTAATTTTTTTGTAAAAAGTGAATTTAGCCGATAAAGAAAACCTGCATACCTTATTTTAGATCCAGTAACATCATCTCTGGGTGTCTGTGGTTCTCTATGCATTTGCAGGCAGATCATGGCAGGTGGGAGGGGCCAGTAGGGTGCTGTACATAGCTTCCTGAAACATCACAGCACCCCTCCTCAGTACCCTTTCATTAGCTCTCAGTCGTGATGCAAGTAGTGGGATGGCTTTTGGGAGGAGTTATGCAAATATCAAAATGCCTTGGTGGCTGGATGTCAGCCTGGAGGAGTGGGCGTTCCTAGGCAGACTGTATTTGCATGCAGATTTCCCTAGCAAACACCCACATGTCAGGCTGAACCATGTATTCTATTTTGTATGTTATATGTTGCCTATAATCACATTTCTTGTACCACCCTCAATGGAGTTTCAGGGCCGGTTCACACTATAGAAACGCAGCCCAGATGCTTTCCCGGATGCGTTTTTGCATGCGCTTTTTTGGTGCATACCGGTGCGTTTTGGATGCATTCTAGTTCATTTTCCCCCTCTTTTCTTCAATTTAAATAGGGACATGTGCGTTCCAGTGCGGTTTTGGTGCGTTCCAGTGTATTTCTGATGCGTTTTACCACGTTCCAGTACAGTTCTGTGCAGAAAAAATGCAACATGTTCTACTTTTTTTTCTGCAACCGGGACGCACTGGAACTGCAAGCACTGATGTGAACTATGACACTGACCACCAGATAACCTACTTTCTGTGCATTTTGGATGCAGAAAAAAAGCAACTGAAACGCATGGAGTGTGAACTGGCCCTCAGTTCCACATTATTCCTTCCTGACCTTGCATGGGTCAATGGTCATCACAATTCATAAAATATCCCAGAATCCTCTGCAGCAGCCTGTAGACCAGAGCCCTTGTTGAGCAATGTAGTGCAGCATGCAATGTTTATCTGTATTTGGTATAATAATTGATTTCCTTTGTAGTAAATATGTTTTTTTTCCACTTTCAGCCCCGGTACCATGCATCATGTTCATGTGATAAACTAGGTGTCAGCATGGCGGGATGGTACGCTCCCCGGGGAGCTAATTATAAGGCTGCTATTTTAGAATCTTACAATGAACAGTGAACGTCAAAAGCAGTTCACAGACTTGAATTCTGAGACACAAATAAAGAAACATCCTCCTTGTCCTCATTCTCATCATCATGTGAATCTATTATCTCTATTCATCCTAGGATCATGGGTAAGATCCCGGCGTAAGGACACACAGCCTGGGAGGAAGTCAGGAATCTGGTGGGTCATGTGGTCTAAGTACATACATGTACAATTGTCACAAGACTGAGGGCAATTAAAACATACATGCAGGGGCAGACTGACCATTTGGAAACTCGGGCACTGCCCGAGGACCCGGGGTTAGTAGGGGGCCCCATGAGATGCCCCTGGTACCTTTTTCATAGGCTTTTTTGAGTTTGGGCAAGGACACAGGGACCCCATGATCCCCTATTGCCTGTGGGCCCCATGAGTTGTCAGTCCGCCCCTGCATACATGTAGTTTAAACCACTTCAGGCTCTAATACCCCATTCATTAAAATTTTAAATTTTTCAATGCTGTGATAGTTTGACTGACAATTACTCATCAAAAGTTATGCAACACCGTAGCAAACACTTCCCGACCGCCCTATAGCAGAACTAGTGCTGCAGGGGGGCTGCGCAAAAGTCATGCAACACCGTAGCCAAACACTTCCCGACCGCCCTATAGCAGAACTAGTGCTGCAGGGGGGCTGCGCAAAAGTCATGCAACACCGTAGCCGAACACTTCCCGACCGCCCTATAGCAGAACTAGTGCTGCAGGGGGGCTGCGCAAAAGTCATGCAACACCGTAGCCGAACACTTCCCGACCGCCCTATAGCAGAACTAGTGCTGCAGGGGGGCTGCGCAAAAGTCATGCAACACCGTAGCCGAACACTTCCCGACCGCCCTATAGCAGAACTAGTGCTGCAGGGGGGCTGCGCAAAAGTCATGAAACACCGTAGCCGAACACTTCCCGGCCGCCCTATAGCAGAACTAGTGCTGCAGGGGGGCTGCGCAAAAGTCATGAAACACCGTAGCCGAACACTTCCCGACCGCCCTATAGCAGAACTAGTGCTGCAGGGAGGCTAAGCAAAAGTCATGCAACACCATAGCAAACACTTCCTGACCGCCCTATAGCAGAACTAGTGCTGCAGGGGGGCTGCGAAAATCACGTGATTTCGTATTTCCGGGTTGGGGGAGCGCGTGCGCCGTACCCGCGCCACCATTAGCAGCTACAGCTGTCGATCACCAGGTCCCGGCAGGAGATTCCCTTCCGGCACCCAACGATCAGTGAGTATCACTAACGGGGGAGAGGTCTGTATGTAAACAATACAGATCTCTCCCCTGTCAGCTCCATTATGCTGCTTTGTCTTGCTCTGCATAGCAGAGCAATACAAAACAGCATGCCTCCCTAGTAAAACACACACAGCGCACAGTTAACCTTTTGACCGCCCTTCCTGCCCAGTGTCATTAGTACAGTGTCAGTGCTTTTTATTAGTGTCACTGGGGATGTCATTGACAGTTTGTCAGTTCCCCCCCCCCAGTGTCAGAATGCACGCAGCAGTCCCGCTATAAGTCGCTGATCGCCGCCATTACTAGTTTAAAAAAAAATTCCAGTATATATACCATCATTTGTAAACGCTATAACTTTCACGTAAGCCAATTAATTACATGTATTGGGATTTTTTTTAGCAAAGGCATGGAGCAGAAAACATTTTGGTCTAAATTTATGTATTATTTATTATTAAATTTACTGTTTATGTTTTATAGCAAAAAGTCAAAAATACTGGGGTTTTTTTTCAAAATTTTCGGTCTTTTTTTGTTTACAGCACACAAAAATAAAAAAAACCACAGAAGCAATCAAATACCACCGAAATAAAAAGGACATAGATTTCATGTGGGTGCAGTGCTGCATGACCGCGCAATTGTCAGTTAAAGTAACGCAGTGCTGTATCACAAAAAATGGCCTGGTCAGGAAGGGGGGGAAATCCTCTGGAGGGCAAATGGTTAAAGTGCCTACATGACATGGACACTTCCAATTGGTTATCCATTAGCAGGGTCCTCACAGGATCCAGAAGAGGACAACTTGATTAATGGGGACAGTAGGGAATCAGTGATTTTGGGCTCCATTTGCGCCTCTGGATTTGCAGTTCCCTGCACTCAGAACTGGCGGTGATGAGGGATCTAGAGGTGGGTCTTAGATGAGTGTACCTGGCTTCACAAGGTAAAAGGAAAACGTGGCTAGTAGCATGGGATAGTGGGCTTATGACAGAGAGATGGTGGTCGAAATGGTGTTTTCATTCTATAAAAGATAGAACTTTCTTTTGGTGGTACTTAAAAACCACTCTTTTCTTTTTTTTTTTTTTTTACATAAAGTAACAAACATTTTGAAAAAAAAAGTGTTTCCTTTATCTTCTGTTGTAAAACACATCAAATGAAAATGGCAGGATAGTACGAAAACTCCCCAAAATGTTCCCTTTTTGAAAAGTGGTCAACCCAAGGTGATATTTTTTTTTACACAATTTTTTGGGAATGAAGAAACATGCTGGTAGTGTTTACATTTGTGATCGCTGTGATTGACCATCACAGAAATCACAAGGCACAGAGCCACTCTGATTTGCTCTGTGCATTTTGCTTGTGTCCTGAGCTAAGTTGTCAGGGCAGGGCTGTGTAACGGACAGGTAGGCCTAGTGGCAGGGTAACGCACTGGCTGATGACAACCACCACCAACAGATCAAAGTCCCTCAGGGCGCGAAGTCTAAGTCCCAGGCTGCCCTTCACCAGGGCCCCTGATGGTGGGGATGGACTTGACGCAGCCAGGAACCAGTTTGCGGCCCTCGAGACACCCCGGCTGCGGTAATGGCCACCGCCAATGGCGTGTAGCTGGTGAGAATGACAATAGCGTTGTCAGGCAAACCGGGTCGACAACAACGGGACAAAACGGTACAGAACAGTAGACAAAGAATCACAGGTCACGGGCCGGGTTCAGCAACGGAAGGTCAGATCAAAGGCAAACACAGAGAATGGTCTTAGTCACAAGCCGAGTCAGATACCAGAAGAGTCACGAGCGCATACACAGAGTTGTAGCAAGACCAAGACACAAGTGCAAAGAGCATGTGCGGATCACAGGCTTATATGTACTCAGCCACACCCCTCTGGAGGATGGACCTCAGAGACCTGAAGGCATAAAAGATTCCCACCATGCTCAGCAGAAATCCAAGATGGATGCCAGCACATGGAGTAACATAACCTCAGGGAAAAGGTAGGACCTTGACATAAGTGCACTTAAATAGCACTGCAGAAATGCTGTTTTTGTTCCATATGGCAGTTGTAAGGTGGTTAAAACACAATGTTTGATGAGGGAGGGAGCCAAGGTATACTATATGGCCAAAGGTTTGTAGACACCTGACCATCATGACAATATGAGCTTGTTAAGCATCCTATTCCAAAACCATGGGCATTAATATGGAGTCCCCTCTCTTTCCACTTTCCTTGGAAGGCTTTCCACAGGATTTTGGGATGTCTCTGTGGGAGAGAAAATGAAGAAGGATCCAAACTTTTCTAGTTTGCATCAGAACAGGAGGGGATGGGAAATCTAACAATGTTGCCAATATTTTACTCTCTTGAGGAGTTGTAGACCTTACCTTTTATAAAGCTTGTTACTCTCCCAGTGGCAGGATTAAAAAAAAGGGGGCCCTTCTAAGTGCTTGCATGCCTGGTTTATTTTTAAGGAGAATCTGTCATTTCGCCCATTGAGGACACCCTCAGCCTACTCATACTTACCTTCCCCATGCTCTTCCACTGCCCTGTTTTCCTGGGGGAGTTTAATCCCTGTGTAAGCTCCATATTGGCTTGTGTCAGAGCTTACACAAAGTTCCTTCCCCCACATCACAGTGTTCAGGCTTGGTAATTGATCGTTCCGGTTTGATCATTGCATCTTGGGAGGAAAAGGAGTAGGCTACATGCTTCCCCATACTTGGCAGTACCTGACATTTTTAAAGGGTCCTCTGAACCTTGGTGGGTAAGGGCAGGAAATGGAGGTATTAGAGGGTGAGGGCTGCAACCAGATTACATGGTCATCGTGATGTCGTTATGTGCCCCCCCTTGTCCATAGACAGGTCATGAACTGTTATGGTTAGATCAATAAGGAGTCAAAATCCTTTGGATAATAGTGTGTCCAGACCTTTTTTTTTTTTTTATTGAATCGTGTAAGATGTCTGGTAGGATTTCAAATACTAAATACTGGGCCATTTTTTGTTATAGTGGGAGTGATGGACCACAAGGCTTTTGCTAAGAGTGCCCTGGATTTCAGGCAAATAAACGAAAGGACCCTATTTAGACATTAGATGAAGGTCTCCCAATATGGCCCTTTTGCTTTGGCTACATCAGATAAAAATGTAATAGCCATGAAGTACTGAAGTGTTCTGAAGTAATAAATGGTCCTCCAGTTAGGAAGCGTTCCCCAAACACTGTTGGTTTGCTCTGATCAGCAGTGAACCAGCCACAGTGCATAGAGTGTACATTTGACCAGTCCACGGTGGAATATGTACGCCGCTTGTTCCGCACTATACACTCCTGTCATCTATTATTACCTCATTCTAGAATTGAGTAACATCTGCTGCTCGCAATCCATCTCTTTTTAAACTTCTAATGCTGAATTTAGAAGAAATCCCAATGGGAAATTGCAGCAGTCATATTCACAATGGGGGGAGAAGCAGCCAAGCTGTCTCTTTCTTCATCATTATGTCATGGCTGCCATTACCGATGAGCAGTTCCATTGCTATACCAAGTATGTTTTTGTGTATTCAGGTGAAATACATTATATTGATAGGCTGCTCAGCTAAAATGATCGCAAATGCTTTAAAATGGCAACCAAAACCTGAAAGACGTGGAAGAAAGTGAAAAACTACCATTTGAATGGATAGAAGAATAGCCAAAATGGTGCGGACTCAGCCAACAATCAGCTCCAGGAAGATCAAAGAAGGTGTGACGTTCCCTGTGAGGACTGTTACAATTAGAAGACGCCTATGTGAAGCCAAGCTATCTGCAAGAAGTCCCCGCAAAGTCCCACTGTTGGAAAAAAGATGTGCTGAAGAGGTTAGAATTTGCCAAAGAGCGCATTGACTGGTCTAAAGAGAAATGGCGCAACATTTTGTGGACTGATGAAAGTAAGATTGTTCTTTTTGGGTCTAGTGGCCGGAGACAGTTTGTCAGACGACCCCCAAGCACTGAATTCAAGCCACAGTACACTGTGAAGACAGTGAAGCATGGTGGTGCAAGCATCATGATATGGGGATGTTTCTCATACTACGGTGTTGGGCCTATTTATCGCATACCAGGGATCATGGATCAGTTTGAATACATCAGAATACTTGAAGAGGTCATGCTGCCTTATGATGAAGAGGAAATGCCCTTGAAATGGGTGTTCCAACAAGACAACGACCCCAAACACACCAGTAAACGTGCAACATCTTGGTTCCAGACCAACAAGATTGACGTTATGGAGTGGCCAGCCCAATCCTGGATCTTAATCCAATAGAAAACTTGTGGGGTGACATCAAAAAAGCAGTTTCTGAGACAAAACCAAGAAATAAAGAAGAACTGTGGAATGTCGTCCAATCATCCTGGGCTGGAATACCTGATCACAGGGGCCAGAAGTTGGGTGACTCCATGCAACACAGATGTACAGCAGTTCTCAGAAACAGTGCGACTACAACCAAATATTCATGAAGTCATTCAAAGGAAAGCAAAATCTTCAAACATTTCTCAGTTTATATAGTGATGTTTGAGTTTGTAAAGAAGAATACAAACACTGCTATTGTTTTGAACCGTCTAATATTCACTTTTCTTCAATTTGTTTAGAGGAACAACACAAATGTGATATATTTTTCTTCATGTTTTGATTTGGAATAGAATGTGTCGTGTTCCCAATGCATTTGTGTGGATGGAAATAAAAGCTATTAGAAGGATTTTGAGCTTTATTCACTTTTTTCAACACACTGCTATTATTTTGAACACAACTGTATATGTATGTGTATATATATATATATATATATATATACACACACAACCCCAATTCCTAAAAAGTTGGGACGCTGTGTAAAGTCTACATAACAACAGCAAATCTCATAAACCCATATTTTACTCACAATAGAAATTAGAAAACATTAAATTATCATTATTATTATACAGGATTTATATAGCACCAACAGTTTGCACACCGCTTTACAAAATTTTAAAAGTGAGAAAATGTACCATTTTAAGAAAACAAAAAGGTAATTTTGAAATCTATGGCAGCAACATGTCTCAAAAAAGTTTAGCATCCCCTCTTCTTTTAACAACACTCTGTAAACATCTGGGAACTGAGGAGACCGGTTGCTGGAGTTTTGGTGGAGGAGTGTTGTCCTATTCTTGCCTGATCTAGGTTTCTAACTGCTCAACAGTGATGGGTCTTCTTTGTCATACTTTTCATTTTAAGATGCGCCACAAATTGTCAATTACTGAAAGGTCTGGACTGCAGGAAAGCCAGGTAAGCACCTGGAGTCTTCTAATACAAAGCCATGCAGTTGTCATGGATGGAGTATGCTTTTTAGCACTGTCTTCCTGAAATATGCAAGACCTTCTCTGAAAAATACGTCGTCTGGACCAGAGCATATGGTGCTCTAAACCCTGGAAATATCATTCAGCATTGATGGTGCCTTTCCAGATGTGCCATCTGCCCATCCCATACACATTATGCAACCTCCATACCATCAGAGATGCCGGCTTTTGTACTGAGTACTGATAGCAAGCCGGAAGGTCCCTCTCCTCTATAGTTCAGAGCACTCATGTTTGCCATTGAAATACCACCAGCTTTTCCCCGGCACACCAGAAGAAGAGAACTCCTATTACATCCCTGGACTGGCTAGAAGTCTTTAAAGTGCTTCTAAATCTTTAAAGTTTTCTACCTAAATGCATTCTATGCATCAAGGTAAAAAAACTTTCTGTTGCAGAGTCTCCCCCCCCCCCCTACAACCCCATTATACTTAACTGAGAACCAATCTCTATCCAGCACTGTGCACGAGAGCTACGGCTCTCCTGGCTCTGTCCCTCCTCACTGGGCAGATTGATAGCAGCAGGAGCCATTGGCTCCTGTTCCTGTCAATAAAATCCTATGATAAGGGAATGGGGGGCAGGGCCAAGCCCCGCTGTCTGTGTCAATAGACGCAGACAGAGCAGCTTGGGAGCAAGCCCACACGAGTGCCCCCATAGAAAGCAGCTTTCTATGGGAGCACTGCGCTGGAGGGAACTGCCAGCAGCACTGGAGGCGGACCCGAGGATTGGGGCTGCTCTGTGCAAAACCAATCTTAATAAAAAGTGAGTGCTAACTTCCCCAACAGGAACACCAATGGCAATAAAAACCTAACAGAGGCTATAACCCGTTCTATTTTATCCAAAGCAAAATAAAATGTTTCGGCTTTAAAGCTGGACTGCACTTTTTTTTTTTTAACATACATTTTTGGGAAAATTACTCCACCTAAATCTGCTAAATCCATATTATCACCAAAAGGAAATGAAAGAAGGAGGATAAGTAGAGCGTCAACATTAATTTCCCCAATCTCATTCATTTAATTTTTTGCCTCATTTCAACAATCGCTCTCCTTTTTACAGATTTCTACACTTATTATTGGCCCCACATCTTCCCATGACAGATCCTTGGAAAGTGGGGGAGATCACACGAGCCTAGGCCTGGACGCTGCCAATCTCTAGAAACAAAATTTGTAGGATTTTCTACCTCACTCTCTCATTTCATTCTCGCTTGGAATTTCTTCCGCCATCCCGAAGCTTTTCTTTGTGTGTAAATGGCCCGTATTTCCTTCCTGAGAACATCTGGACACCCAACCACAGGTCACTCTACTTCCTAAAATGTACTTCTTATTGCAAATTAACTAGTTGAGGTAAGTAGGCAAATATACTGAATTTTAAACCTGGGGCTTAACCCCTCGCCTACAGGGCACTTATACCCCCTTCCTGCCCAGGCCAATTTCCAGCTTTCAGCGCTGTCACACTTTGAATGACAATTGCGCGGTCATGCAACACTGTACCCATATAAAATTTTTATCATTTTTTTGAGACAGATAGAGCTTTCTTTTGGTGGTATTTAATCACCTCTGGGATTTTTATTTTTTCTTAAACAAACCAAAAACCACTGAAAATTCTGAAAAAAAACTTTTTTTCTTAGTTTTTGTTATAAAATTTTGTAAATAAGTGATTTTTCTCCTTCACTGATGTGCGCTAATGAGGCTGTAGTGATGGGCACTGATAGGCTGCACTGATAGGTGGCACTGATGAGGAGGCACTGGTAGGTTGCACTGATGGGCATTGACAGGCAGCACTGATACATGGCACTGATATATGGCACTGATAGGTGGCACTGATAGGCAGCACTGACTAGCACTGATAGGCGGCTCTGACTGGCACTGATAGGTGGCACTGACTGGCACTGAAAAGCGGCACTGATACGCACTGATAGGCAGCACTGATGCGCACTGCTAGGCGACACTGACTGGCACTGATTGGCAGCACTGATTGGCAGCACTGATAGGTGGCACTGACGGGTGACATTGAAAGGCAGCTCAGATGGGCACTGATATGTGGCATTGATGTGCACTGGTAGGCACTGATATGTGGCATTGATGTGGCACTGATGGGCACTGGCACATTTAGCACTGATGAGCACTGATACAAGGCACTGATGGACACTGACAGGTGGCACTTCTGGGGCCACACTGATCATCAGGGCACATTGATCATCAGTGCCCTGATGATCAGTGTACATGTCCCCTCCACGGAAAGCCGATTACCGTCTCTCCTCTCCTCTCGAGCTGTCAGCGTGACAGCTCGAGAGGAGAGAAATGCCGATAACCGGCATTTCCGTGTTTACATGTGATTAGCTGTGATTGGACACAGCCGATCACATGATCGAGCCGACATCTTCGGCTCTTTCTGTGATCCGTGATCCGCTGTGTCCGGTGATCGCCCCGCTGCACGCTCCCTGAGCCGCGCATGCGCAGTGAGAATGGAAGGACGTCATATGATGTCCTATCAGAACGAGAGAACCACCTTGCGCCTGTCATTGTACTATATGGCGGGTGCAAGGTGGTTAAAGCAATATTACCAAAACCAAAAATATAATGTATTAAAGCTTACTGATCATTAGATGTGGTGGCTGCATTAGTTTACCTTTTTTAGGCTTTTTTCCTTTCTGGTTTCACTTGGTGATCGGGCCAGTAACACACTTGTATTAGAGCAAGGGCGGACTGACCGTTTGGAAACTCGGGCACTGCCCGAGGGCCTGGCATCAGTAGGGGCCCCATGAAATGCCCCTGGTACCTTTTTCATAGGCTATTTTGAGTTTGGGCAAGGACACGGGGGCCCCACGATCCCCTTATTGCTCGGGGGCCCCATGAGTTGTCAGTCCACCCCTGTATTAGAGTGCCTCCACTCTGGAGGAAGGAGCACAGGGGCACCTTGGAACAGCAGCATTGTCAGCCTGGGGGAAGGGTAGTGTACTAGCAGATTTAGACACACTAACTACAGTGGGCATAAAGAAGCCAAGGAAAGATGGAAAAATCTCCAAAAGGCATCAAATTACAGATTAGACATTCTTATAATATGTCAACAAAAGTTAGATTTTATTTCCATCATTTACACTTTCAAAATAACAGAAAACAAAAAAATGGCGTCTGCAAAAGTTTGGGCACCCTGCAGAGTTAATATCTTGTACTGCCCCCTTTGGCAAGTATCACAGCTTGTAAACGCTTTTTGTAGCCAGCCAAGAGTCTTTCAATTCTTGTTTGAGGTATCTTTGCCCATTCTTCCATACAAAAGTCTTCCAGTTCTTTGAGATTTCTGGGCTGTCTGTCACGCACTTTTAAGGTCTATCCATAGATTTTCAATTATGTTGAGGTCAGGAGATTGTGAAGGCCATGGCAAAACCTTCAGTTTACGCCTCTTGATGCCTTCTCCAGCTTTGTGAGCGTCAACTATTTTCAGTTTCAGTTTTCTAGACAACTGCTTAGAAGAACCCATGGTGCGGATTGTTGGGGCAAGGTCAGATGAGTCTGGGCATTTAAAACCTTTGAGATTGACATCACCTGGTCTTCCCAGACGATGATTGAGAACAATCCATGACACTGGCAGGTCTCAGCTTTGCAAAGGGGGCAGTGCATGCTATAAATTCTGCAGGGTGCCCAAACTTTTGCAGACGCCATTTTTTTGTTTTCTGTTATTTTGAAAGTGTAAATGATGGAAATAAAATCTAACTTTTGTTGACATATTATAAGAATGTCTAATCTGTAATTTGATGCCTTTTGGAGATTTTTCCATCTTTCCTTGGCTTCTTTATGCACATTAATACAAATTTTTGGCTGGGGTGCCCAAACTTTCGATCCCCACTGTAATTAGCCAGGTGAGCATATTTATGTCCATGCAGCATAAACAACTCTATCCAAGGAACCAGAACCATTGTCTAGGAATAAACCAGCCCTCAAAGGTCAGTTGGTTGGTTATGGCAGTGGGTGAGGATTACCTGTCTGTGTAATTTAGGGGTGGAGTCTATAAATAAGATCATTTGCAGATCCAGCTGCTGTCATCTATAGAAGGTGATCAGTGATGTCCATGAGAAGTGTGAACGACGCTCCCACTGTGTGATCTGTGACGTATCTGACAGCACCTTGCACCCAGTAACCATCAGAGAGGCTTTATAAGCACAATTATAAATCACACAATGGCTGTAAAACTTTGGGATCGGTCGTCACCCCACAACTGCTATGTATCTTACTGCACGCCCATTGTAAACTGACAGCGGTTAAAGACAAACTAGGCCCTCCATTGTGTTCTTTTTTTTTTTAATACAAAGGGCAAAGGTTAGTTACATATAAATAATATTGTGAGGCTGTTAAATTGTATATAAAGCAAAAGTTCTTGTTTCCGTAGAATAGGGAACGGGTAAGACACTTGTCAGGTACTTCTATATCTGCGTCCCCTTGGGGAGATTTTCTTCCACTTCCTGTCCCAGAGGAAGGCAACAGAAGTAAAAGGAAATGTCTTCAAAGTGAAGGGATATCCCCTCCTAGACAGTTTTCACTAGAACAAGGCCAGCATTGGATGATCCCTTGCCACCTGTTCCTGTAACAACAGCAACAAACGTTTTGGGTTCCAATACAATTCAAGTATATCGCCAGTCTTCAACAACTCCTATAGCATGTTCATAGTTCAAAAGTTTCCTGCAGCATGTCTGCAGTCTCTGACCATTTCTGGTATCATGCCTGCAGTCTCTGACCATTTCTGGTATCATGTCTGCAGTCTCTGACCATCTCATATATCATGTCTACAGTCTCTGACCATTTCTGGTATCATGTCTGCATTCTCTGACCATCTTATATACCATGTATGCAGTCTCTGACCATCTCTTGTATCATGTCCGAAGTCTCTGACCATCTCGTTATCAAGTCTGCAGTCTCTATCTCTTGTATCACTTCTTAATTCTCTGGCCATCTCTTGTATCATGTCCGCAGTCTCTGACCATCTCTTGTATTACGTCTACAGTCTCTGACCATCTCATTTACCATGTCCATAATTTCTGACCATCTCTTGTATTAGATCCGCACTCTTTGGCCATCTCTTGTATCACACCTGCACTCTTTTACCATCTCATATACCATGTCAACAGTTTCTGACCATCTCTTGTATCATGAACGCAGTCTCTGACCATCTCTTGTATCATGTCTGCAGTCTCTGACCATCTCTTGTATCATGTCTGCAGTCTCTGACCATCTCTTGTATCACGTCTGCAGTCTCTGACCATTTGCTGTACTATGTCCAGAGTCTCTGACAATCTCTTCTGAAATGTTTTCAGTCTCTGACCATCTCATAAACCATGTTTGCAGTCTCTAACCATCTCTTGTATCATGTCCGCAGTCTCTGACCATCTCTTGTATCACATCTGCACTCTTTGACCATCTCATATACCATGTCCACAGTTTCTGACCACCTCTTGTATCATGAACGTAGTCTCTGACCATCTCTTGTATCATGTCTGCAGTCTCTGACCATTTGCTGTACTATGTCCAGAGTCTCTGACAATCTCTTGTGGCATGTTTTCAGTCTTTGACCATCTCATAAACCATGTCTGCAGTCTCTAACCATCTCTTGTATCATATTTGCAGTTTCTGACCATCTCATATACCATGTCAGCAGTCTCTAACCAACTCCTGTACCATGTCAGCAGTCTCTGACCATCTCCTGTACCATGTTTGCAGTCTCTGACCATCTCCTGTACCATGTTTGCAGTCTCTGACAATCTCCTGTATCATGTCTGCAGTCTCAGACCATCTTTTGTATCATTCCCATAGTCTTTGACTATATTCTGGTGTGTGTCTGCTGTCTCTGATAATGCATATTCACTGAATTATATGTGTGGCCCTTGGTGATGTCAAGGGCTGCACTTGAAGCTCCCCCATATCAAAAAAGTTGACCAACACTGGTCTACGGGATGGGAACATCTGAGAATTTTAAATATTTATATATTTTTATCATTCTACTACTTCCTTCTGTAAGAAAGGCTGTGATACAATTAAAAAAATTAACTTTCAAAATGAGTAAAAATTCTGTTTAAAAAGTGCTTTTGGCCCATGGATGTGATTATGTTGCTGATTAAAAACATTGGGGGGGGGGGTTCAAAGACAATGCATTTAAAAAAAACAGCAGAATGTCTCCCTGGTCATCATGAGTCATTGGGTGACTGTATACTCTGCGGTAACTCAATACAGATGGGATGACCCATCCTCACTCGGTGAGAGCACAGCAATGGCGGGGGAGGGAGTGACATATGTTCATATGTTTTCCACTCTAAAAATGTTCTTTTAGCTCTTTTCAAATCCCCAATAATGGCTGATAGTAAAATGCTTGGAAGTAAAATCTCATAAAAATTGCAGCTTTCACTGGGGGCAGATTGTGTTGCATTGTGGGAGTGCATGCACGTTAAATGCAATGATGCATTGCGGTGCCATTCAGTTTCAATAGCACCTCAACACACTAAGGCAATACACAGCACAGTGCATTGCAATTTGTTGCAGCAAAGATTTAGTGACGTCCAATTTCTGAGATGCAGCGCTAAAAGAAATCGGTCATATATAAAGTGATAAGTGATAAATTCAAGCGCCAATTTTGAGCGCCATAAAATGACGATAGTGTATCATCTAATTTTCGTCGAATAAAGTTGCATAAACGTATAATATAAACGTATGATATAAACGGAAATGTAAGTCCAAAAGACAATTGTGCTGAAACGAATATCACATAAGTGTATCAATATTCCAGTGTCTTGGGATACAGGTCATTCTCACTGGTAATGCGTGGAAATAAGGTGCTCATGACTTCCGTGGTTAGGAAAATGAGGCACTCACCAGACGCACAATAATATTGCTCATGTATGTATTAACTGGAAGGGCACTGGTGGTCATCTAGGAACCAGTAGGAATAGGGCACTCCATTGCTACTCCACACACACAGGGAAGGACTCCAGACCTCTCAGTAGGACCCTCACAGCATACAGGAACTGCTCCTTGGTATCACTTACACCAGGCATCAATATATATCAGGAACAGTAGGTATCCACCTTGAGTGGCTCAAAGATTAAGCCACCAAACAAAAATAGCAGTCCAGGGATCCAGCACTGTCATCAGTCAGGAGGGTTTTTTCGATAGTCTTCAGGTCCCCTTCACCGCCATCTTGCTTGTGAGAAGTTGGCTTTGACTTTTTGGTGAGCCAAGTGGAAGTGGAAGCGGGTACCCCCTTGATGTGACCCTCAAAGGACCAAAACGCTTTTGTTATTTGAAGCCAGGAATCTTCACTGGTAATGGACACCTGTTCAGGTAGATGATATCCCCCTCACTAGGAACAGCCAGGTCTCCTCCAGTATAAAGCAGCCAGCCACCAACTCACAGATAGGATAAAGATAAAAAGAAACCTTCCATAGTGTAAATCCGTTTTAATAGGGACTCTCAAATCACAGCACAGCCAAATGCTCACTCACATGTAGTAAGATTATAACAAGCTGTTCAAAAGACCTCATGCTAAAGGTGTACTTGCATGGAAACTCATTGCGTGCAGCAAGATGGTGTCTGTGCCAGAAGTACGTCACCACGCTCGCGTCCTACGCGTTACGTCACGCTATCACGTGACTTTTTCAAGGTCTGATGATCAAGGCCTTGATCGATGTCAATGGGTTGCCTAATGCAAAGCATGTTAATCCAAGACATAATAAGTGTTAACGCATGTGTATTAATGCACAGCACGAGTGTAAATGGGACCTAAATCTGTGCTTACCACCCTACAAACAATACCCCCACTCACCTCTTACAAACAGCTGCAGTCATTTTAAAAAAAATCCTAATCAAAATGACCCTAATAGTCATCTAAATCCATGGTCACATAACACGATGAGTCGCAAGTCTTTCTACAGAGTGAAGAAGCCTTCTTGAGCTGCCTGGGGACTTTCGACACTTCCCATTGACTGTCCTTCGGTAGGACCTTACAGGTCCTAAAGGCTTAAGCCGTAGTGTGGTGAATCATGACAAGGGCCCCAACAAGACTGGTCAGTGGCCAACTGAGACTGTAGTGCTGGATCATTGTTCTCCAATAGCAAAGGAGGTGCCAGCTAGGGACACGTAAAGGTGAAAACAAGGTGCTGGATACTGTACAAGGTTTTGGTAGGTAAGTTATCACTGGACACAATAGCCCTGATTCAGCAATTCTCTACAAATCAGGAGTACTCATTTGGAAACTCGGGCACAGCCCGAGGGCCCAGGGTCAGTAGGGGGCCCCATGAGATGCTCCTGGTACCTTTTTCATAGGCTTTTTTGAGTTTGGGCAAGGACACAGGGGCCCCATAATCCCCTATTGCCCGGGGGCCCCATGAGTTGTCAGTCCGCCCCTGGGAGTACCCCTTGGAAATGGTGGTCACTCCATTCCATGTGTGTAATCAGGGCACCAAAACAAATGTCCAAGACTGCAGAATCCTTGAGCTGTCCATAATATTGCCTGGTGACTTCAACACTTCCCAATGACTGTCCTTCAGTGGGACCTTACAGGTCCTAAACACTCAAGCAGCAGGAGGTAAGTTAAATTACTTTTGGGCACAATAGCTCTGGTTTGGCAGCTCTCCACAAATCAGGGGCAACCCTTGGGAATGGTGGTCACCCAGAGTTGAGATTCCATGTGTGCAATCTTTGGAACAGGGTTACAGCCAATATGTTTAAGGGTGTGCAAGTCATAGAGCACCTCAAATGTTCATGCCATGTAGAGTTACGTTTTTCTATGACTTGAACAGCATTAAAGTAGTTCTAAAGGCTAAACAATTATATACCTTCATGAAAAATCTGGTGCTAGAAACCAATCAGCTTCCAGGTTTTTTTAGTCAAAGCTTAACTGAACAAGCTGAAGTTAGAAGCTGATTGGCTACCATGCACAGCTGCACAAGATTTTGCACTCTCCAGTTTTAGTAAATCAACCCCTAAGTGCCTGAATGACCTTCACCAGCACTGAACTCAGACTCAATAGCCCCAGCAAGGACAGCAGATAAATGTTTGTGGACGGGGTGGGGGGAAGGGATTAGTGTACTGAGATTTTTGCTGTGTGTTTTGCCGTTGTATATGGTTTATTTTGGGCAGCAAAGTGGCTAAATGGTTAGCACTTCCACCTGGCAGTACTAGCGTTGTTGGTTCGAATCCCAACCACGGCACCACCTGCCTGGAGCTTGCATGTTCTCCTTGTGCCTGCAGAGGTTTCCTCCCACACTCCAAAGACATGCTGGTAGGTTCATTGGATCCTGGAAAATTTGGAAATTGGCTCTAGTATGTGTATGTATGAATGTAAGTTAGGGACCTTAGATTGTACACCCCTTGAGGGTTAGGGACTGATGTGAATGTACAATATATATGTAAATTGATGGCGCTATAGAAGTACCTGTAGTAAATAAATACATTTTACATGCCTTCTGCAATATGTATATAGAGACTAAATGAGGCTTTATCTAGAAAACTATATACACCCACACAGATTTTGTACAAATTCTATAGACCAGCTATAAATTGTTATCATGTATCTTTCTCTCTACATACTAGCCCTGCCTGAATAAGGAGACAGCAATTCCCCCGAAACACGTTGGCTCTACTTTTATCTTCAATAAATGATTATTAAAAAAATCATTCAGTGAGATGTTATCTGGACACCAGGGGCTCCTCTCCAATCACCCAAGTGAACACTGTCTTCCAGTTGTGCTCCTGCATTGTCACCTTGCCACAAAGGTGGGGACTACAACACATATTTGGCAGCTACTTCTTTTTTAATTCGGTTTATTTTTCAAATTGTGGTGCAACTTGGGAAACAGTAAGCATAACAGGAACAATATTTGGATTTTCTATGTGCACGACATACTAAGATTTCACTCCACTAGATAGGTTTATGGATCGCCATCAAGCATCGTATATGCAGGCACACAATTCAATGTTTATTTTATTTAGTAACTCAGCCTCAGTATCTCTTCAAATATTTGCACCCATCGCAGATTTTTGTGCTATTTATACACATCTTGGTTTATTTTGGATATTTAGCATGGCAGGATGTAATATTTCCTCTCTCTCCTCGGTGAAGCCGGAGCCAGTGACAGGGCCTAATGGATGCCATGCTAATGTCCCAGTAACCAGTTCAGTGTATATATAGTAATCTCTGTACTCAGACTGATTTATACATGAGGGGAACATCTGGATTAAAACTTAACTGATCATACAATAAATTCTCTGTCTCACATTACAACATTCATCTTTTTATCCTCGTGTTTTTGTCAGCAACTAAAATGCTGTGGGGTTTTTGTATTGTACCGATTTATAGGGAACACTTCCATTCCACGAGTATTTAGCAGAATCTTCATAATCCACCCCATTCACTCTTTCAGTGGTAGTTCTTCTTTCCCCATCCCATGCGGACTAAACTGAGCTGTTACTGATATGCAAATTGTGACTTTTTGGCAAAAGTCAACAACTAAGCCTTCATGTTTAACCCCTCTACCAGGCTACTGACGTTTGCGAAGAACATTGACGTCAAGATGTTGGAGGAAGGTCAAAGTTGTCTAAGGCCCCATGCACAGGGCAGTATACCATTTAAAGCAGGATCTTGCTGTGAACATAAAAAGTGGTCCATACTGCCTTTCAACACATACAGACAGACACACACATAATTGCAAAAAAATGGAGTGCAAAGTCTCTAATAAAGGATATAACAATAAAATAAATGAATGTCCTTCAAATAAAAAGTGTTAATGGTCCATCACCAATGTGAAAGATATGTTGTATCGTCAATACTCGTCCAATACGTCTCTTCTTAACTGATCATCACCCAAGATCTAAAATGGACCCCAATATAAATCAAGGTCTAAAACGCATGTATCATCACATCCAGGGAGATGTTCCAGCCAATGAACTTCCGTCTTCTGCCCAATCTTCTACTGTAGCTCCACTCTGATGGGTATGAGAACATGGAAAGGAAACTTATCAGATATCAATCAGTGGCTGATAATGATTGCTTCTGCTCACAGTGCGGTCAGTTAGGCATGTTAGTCCTTACTGCTGATAACTCAGTGCTGCTATGCATGTGCAGAACAAACAAATTTGTTTTGTTTCATATAGATTCATTATTACTAATTTTGTTTCATAGCGTTTGTAGCGAAATTTGATTTGTTTAGTTTTGGGTTTTTTTGGTTTATTCATTTTCAACCATTTTAAAATTTTTCAAATGAACTGAAGTATTTGAATCAAATATCGAATCAATCCATATTCATTGTGAAGAATAGCTGGTTCTATTCTATTCAAAATTAGAATTTTGGAAGACAGTTCTATTCTTCCTGTTTTATTCTCTTCTATTTGATAGCATAAAAAAAATAGCGCAAAGTCTCTAATAAATGACATCACAATAAAATAAACGAATGTCCTTCAAATAAAAGAAAGTGTTAATAATCTATCAGCAATGTGAAAGATATGTTGTATAGTCAATACTCTTCCAATACGTCTCTTCTTAACTGATCATCACCCAAGTGCAATGTGCATGCTCTGGATACAAATGGAGAAACAGAAAAAGGGCGCACCGACCTAGTGCATCATCGTTTAAAATAATTCATTGAAGAAACAAAATAGGTATCATACTCACAATGGACATAATAACACAGGCATGTCAAACTGAACAAGATGTATGATCCAAACAACCAACTGGCCAACGCGCCTCGAGGACACAACCTCTTCCCCAGAGCCAACACTACAGGAGTCTTCACTTCTCTTTATATAAGAACTTATATAAAGAGAAGTGCAGACTCCTGTAGTGTTGGCTCTGGGGAAGAGGATGTGTCCTCGAGGCGCGTTGGCCAGTTGGTTGTCCAGGGTTCTATCGTATGGACTCAGATGTTGTTTGGATCATACATCTTGTTCAGTTTGACATGCCTGTGTTATTATGTCCATTGTGAGTATGATACCTATTTTGTTTCTTCAATTAATTATTTTAAACGATGATGCACTAGGTCGGTGCGCCCTTTTTCTGTTTCTCCATTTGTATCCAGTGGATTTGGACCACCCCGGTCTGTTGAGGGCAGCAAGCAGTGCATACTCCAGAAAGTTCCAGAACATTCCTATTGGGTCTACTGAGTCCTTTCCTAGCGCAGGAGTAAAGTGTTTGTTGTGTTCAATGTGCATGCCCACCTTCTAAAATGGACCCCGATATAAATCAAGCTCTAAAACGCATGTATCATCACATCCGGGGAGATGTGACAGCCAATGAACCTCCGTCTTCTGCCCAATCTTCTACTGTAGCTCCACTCTGATGGGCATGAGAACATGAAAGCAAAAAAATAAAAAATAAATAAAATAGTGCTCTCCGTGCACAACTAAATATACAGAAAACTTTCAGTAGTGCACTCACATTCTACTAGTGAACATACATACACTTATGTTTGTAAGAGGTGACATGTGTACTACATTCTGCGCATGTACCACCAGCACCTACTGATTGTTGATATTTACATCTCGCCCTGAGTCAGTCATTCACCAACAGCGGTGGCGGCACAGAATGATCTTAGCCTTCAGTCTTTGTAAATGGGGGTGTAAAGGTCATTTTGCATCTGAACCGTTGCCAAGTGAATGACTTCAGGGTGGAAATGCCCATTGCGGTGGCAATGCATGCACAGAATGACCGCAGCCTTCAGTTATTCAGAATGCATGAAGTCTGAGGTCAGTCTGTGCTTGCTCTGCTGACCATACATTAGAAAGAAATTTGTTTTCTTTCATTTCATTTCATTTCGAAAGCTAACAAATTTTGTGTGGTTGGATTCGTTCAATTTGTTTTTGGGATTCGATACGGTACTTCGTATTCGAATTCATTTCGAAAACATTTTGACCAAATTCAAAAAGTCATTCACATTCGAAATTGGTTCAACTGAATTTGAAATTGATTCAACAAAATTCGAAAAGTCGAAATCGGAAAGATTTCAACCAAATTCAAAAAAATTTGAGCGAATTCTAAAATTTAAGCTGGCCATACATGTGTACATAGTCTGGCTGAAAAAAGACAAAAGTCCATCCAGTTCAACCATTAAAAAAAAAAAAGTTATAATCCTACACCCACAGTTGATCCAGAGGAAGGCAAAAAAACCCAGCAAAGCATGATCCAATTTGTTCCTGCAGGGAAAAAATTCCTTCCTGATCCCCCGAGAGGCAATCGGATATTCCCTGGATCAACTTTACCTATAAATGTTATATCCAGTTATATTCTGTGTATCCAAGAAAGAATCCAGGACTTTTTTAAAGCAATCCACTGAGCTGGCCAGAACCAACTCTTGAGGATTTGAAAATAAAAAATAAATAAAAGTCAGCAGCTACAAAAACTGTAGCTGATGACTTTTAAAAAACGGACACTTACCTGTCCCTCAATACCCGTTTCACTGGCCGACCTGTTTTCAGTGCCAGCATCTACAGTGTGGGCACCTGGCTGTGACAGCTTGCGGCTTCACTGCTCACTGCGCATGCGCGAGTAGTGCTGGGCTTTGTGATTGGTCCTGTAGTCTCCTTGGGACCTGTCACGCTTCCGATCGCCTTGACGAGTGCAGCAGAAGTGGGAGCGGGTACCTGTCAAATTCAGGTACCTGCTCCCCCCCCCCCGCTTCTTAAAGGTGCCAATCCTTAACGGGGAGCAGGGGACCAGTCCTTACAGCAGAATTTCCCCTTTTGAGTGGAGCTCAGCTTTAAATTGGTTTTCGAATGCTTGTTTCAATTTTGTTTTCGAATTCAAATTTGTTTTCGAATCGAATTTTGACCGAATATCGTTTAGTTAGTTCGGATTTGTTTACATTTATTTTTTTAATTTGGAATTCTGATACATCCGAATCTCCGAATAACGAAAAGATTTGTCTGAAATTCAAACCGCACATGTCTACTATACATTGTTTTATGTACATCATGGCCCTGGCAGTGTATAATATTGCCAAAATGAGATTGTGTATGCATAATATCCGCAGTTCACTGCTGCTGCCCAATCAGCGGGCTAGGAGTGGAAAGAGGACAGCACACCACTATATTTCTGAACTGTAAGGGTGTCCTCTACTTTCTGTATATATCTCAGTACTGGATTGGTAGAAATGCAAATCCTCTAGTAGATAAAACAGGTTTCACATATGCATCTGTGTGTTTAGGTGTTCAGCTTTAGACTGTATCCACACTAATGCATTGTGGGACACCGCATGTAATTCACACTGCATTCCTGTGCAACTTACATGCAATGTCTGTGCGGTACAATTCAAGCCATGCATTTTGTATGGTTCAAATCGCATCACTTCCGCACCAAAAAGGTGCAGGACCCTTTTTTAACTCGCGCGTGAATTGCGTTGCATAGGTGTTCTCACTCGCATTTTACAATCTGTTTCGGGGGGTCAATAATTTAACATTGACACCCACACTAGATTGCATGAACGCCATGCGATTTCAATACTCTGCGGAAAACGCACAGGATTCACAGCTTTTCCCACACCACATTAGAGTGAACCCAGACCAGCGGCGGACTGACCATTTGGAAACTCGGGCACTGCCCGAGGGCCCGGGGTCAGTAAGGGGCCCCATGAGATGCCCCTGGTACCTTTTTCATAGGCCTTTTTGAGTTTGGGCAAGGACACGGGCTCCATGATCTCTATTGCCTGGGGGCCCCATGAATTGTCAGTCCGCCCCTGACCCAGACTTAAAACATTTAAGCTGTAATGAGTTTCTTGATGACTTCTGGCGTATCTTACATTACACTAATACAGTGATCTTATTAACTGTGTGCTGTGTGTGTCTTACTTGGGAGACATGCTGCTTTGTATCTCTTTGCTGTGCAGAGAGATACAAAGCAGCATGTCCATGCTGACAGGAGAGAGGCCTGTGTTATTTACACACAGGTCTCTCCCCTGTCAGCTTTGCTGACCATCGCCGAGTGCTGGCCGGGACCCTGTGATTGACATCCCCAGCCACCAATAGCGGTGCACCCCCTACCTGTAAATGCAAATCACACACGTATATATATGGGTGTGTGTGATTTTGCACAGCCATGCCACCCTGTAGCAGTACTTCCGCTATAGGGCGGAGGGCATGTGGTTAAAGTGGAATATGTTTTAATTCCAAAAGTTAGCAGAGAAAGGAAAACCGCTAGGATATACATGAGGAATTTTCAGTGTATTTGCTAAAAGGAACACAGTCTGTCTATAATTCTCCAGCTCTGGTCATAAAATCTGGAATAACAGCTTTTGAGATTTGCAGCAGGAGGTCCATGGGCTGCTCAGTGCTGTACAGGAAACTTATCAGATATCCATCAGAGGCTGATATTGATTTCTTCCGCTGACAGCGCAGTCTGTTAGTTCTTACTGCTGATAACTCAGTGCTGTTAGACATGTGCAGAACGAACAAATTCGATTCGTTTCATAACGATTCATCATTACTAATTTTTGTTTCACTGCATTTGTAGCAAAATTTGATCTGTTTAGTTTTGTTTGGTTTATTCATTTTCAACCGGATTCATATTTTTCCAATGAATTTGAAGTATTCAAATCAAATTTGAATCGAATATCAAATCGATCCAAATTCATTGCGAAGAATAGCTGGTTCTATTCTGTTCAAAATTTGAATTTTGGAAGACAGTTATATTTTTTCTGTTTTATTCTATTCTGTTTGATTCTATTTTTTTCTATTTTATTCTCTATTCTATTTTATTGTATTGTATTCTTTTCTATTTTATTTTATTATTTTCAATGTATTCTTTTCTATTATATTCCTTTATTTTCTATTCTATTTTAATCTATTCTATTTTACTTTATTCTATTCTGTTTCATTCTATTCAATTCTTTTTGAAATTAGAATTTTGGAAGACGGCTACATTCTAACACTAATACACATAGTCTTTGAAGGAAATCTGGAATAGTCAGCAATATGTCTACATTTCAGTTTGTTTTTGAATTTAATTTTGTTTTCGAATTTGATCTGAATTTTTGTCAGAATTTTGTTTCGTTATTTTAAGATTCGTTTACATTTGTTACTCTTGATGGTGACATGCCTGGGTTTCCTGATGGTTACATGCCTGGGATTTCTGATGGCGACATGCCTGGACCATGCCAGTGCGTTTGCAAGGCCACTTGGGAGAGAGTGTGACCAGGTGAGATTGCAGGGAGACAGGGATAGTGCATTGTCACCTTATTTCAGGAAGTGCCTGACTTTCATGGCAGGATCACCAGGTATTATTTGAATAGAAGTTATGGAATTAAAAGTAGTGAAAACTAGGGATGCACCAAAACGTTTCGGCCGAAAACACCCCTATTGGCCTTTGGCCGATATGAAAATAAGCACTGATATGGGTGCCGAAAATAACCCTGCCCTCCGCCTCCCCTCACCGCCGCCCGCTGCTTCCGCCACCCGCCGCCGCTTTCTAGTTCTCAGCCTTACCTGAGCAACCACCAAATGATCCCAGCGCTGGGCATAGAGTCGAGTAAAGGAAAGATGGCCTCCACTCATCTCTATGTCCTTGGAGGACCGGAGCAACGTCACTTCCGGTTTTGGCGCCTTAAATCACTAGATCAATGCTTTTTTGATCTAATGCTTTACATTGTAGAGGAGAGATGTGGGGTCTTATTGACCCCAGATCTCTCCATAACTAGTAGCCGACCGCAGATAGCCAAATGACGGCTGCACTGCGGCCGGCCAGTTCTGGGTGGACGTCATATGACGTCCTCCCAGAACGCGCTCTCCTGCGCGCCCCAGGGGGCGCGCACCCGGCGATCACGTGATGTGGTAAAAGGCCAATCACAGCGGCCTTTTACCACGTGATCAGCAGTGTCCAATGACACGCTGATCAGAGGGAAATGCAAGTGCCGGTTCTCGGCTGCATTTTCCTCACGCTATCAGATCGTGAGGAAAGTACTGCCGAGAACCGGCAGTTGTCAGAGCGGGGATCGGCACCAATCATCAGGGCACTGATGATCAGTGCCCTGATGATCGGTGCCCAGCAGTGCCACCCGCAAGTTCCGCCCACCTGTGCCCAGCAGTGCGCCCACTAGCTCTGCCCACCTGTGCCCAACAGATCACCCACCTGTGCCCAGCAGTGCGCCCACTAGCTCTGCCCACCTGTGCCCAACAGATCACCCACCTGTGCCCAGCAGTCCACCCACCTGTGCCCAGCAGTGCACCCACCTGTGCCACTCTGCAGTGTCACACACCTGTTCCCAGAAGTGCCACCTACCTGTGCCCAGCAGTGCCACCCACCTGTGCCCACACACCTGTGCCCACCAGTGTCACACACCTGTGCCCACACGTGCCACCCACCTGTGCCCACCCACCAGTGCTGCCCACCAGTGCCACCCACCAGTGCAGCCCAGCAGTGCTGCCAGTCAGTGCCACCAGTCAGTGCCCAGGGGTTGTGCCAGTCAGTGTCGCCAGTCAGTGCCCAGCAGTGATGCCAGTCAGTGCCGTCTATCAGTACCCATCATCAGTGTCACCTATCAGTGCCGCCTATCAGTGCTGCATATTAGTGCCGCCTATCCGTGACACCTCATTAGTACTGCCTATCAGTGCCCTTTAGTGCTGCCTATCAGTGCCCATCAGTGCCGCCTATCAGTGCCCATCAGTGCCGCCTATCAGTGCCCATCAGTGCTGCCTCATCAACGCACATCAGTGAAGGAGAAAAAATACCTGTTTGAAAAATTTTATAATAGAAACAAAGAAACTTTTTTTTTTTTTTCAAATTTTTTGCATTTTTTTTATTTTTAGCGCAAAAAGTAAAGTGCCCAGTGGCAATTAAATACCACCAAAAGAAAGCTCTATTTGTGAGAAAAAAATGATCAAAATTTCATATGGGTACAATGTTGCATGACCACGCAATTGTCAATCAAAGCACTGAAAGCTGAAAATTGGCCTGGTAAATAAGGGGGTATACGTGCCTGGTAGGCAAGTGGTTAAAGAGGACCTGTCACTAATTACTTCTATTACAAGGGATGTATGCATTCCTTGTGATAGGAATAAAACTGATTACATTTTTTTTTTAAAGGGACATAACAAAAAAAAATTAATACATTTTTTTTTTAAAGTGCCCCCCCCCCCCCCCCCGTGTTCGTGTATAGTGGTGAACACAGATGTAGGCCACGCCCACATATGCAAACAGTGTTCAAACCACACACGCGAGGTATCGCCATGAACGTCAGAGCAAGAGCAATCACCCTAGCACTAGACCTCCTCTCTAACTTTACGCTGGTAACCTGTAGAAATTTTTAAAGTGTCACCCATGGAGATTAAGTACCGTAGTTTGACTCCCTTCCACGAGCGTGCGCAATTTTAAAGCATGATATGTTGGGTATTTATTTACTCGGCGTAACATCATCTTTCATATTTTACAAAAAAATCGGGTTTACATATTTTTTTTTTTTTCCTGTATTTTTTTTTTAAATCATTAAAGTGTATTTTTTTCCCAAAAATTTGCGTTTGAAAAATATATAAACTTTTTACAACTATCCATTTCGGTTTTGGTTTTTTGGCCAAGTGCGTCCTGAGTTTTGGGTTTCGGCACCAGAATTTTCATTTCGGTGCCCCACTAGTGAAAACTGTTATCACATTGACATGTTAAAGTTTACACCCTGTTTCCCCGAAAATAAGACCTAGTACTATTTTTGGGAGTTGCTAAACTATAAGACCTACCCTGAAAATAAGACCTAGTTGTGATCAGTGCTTTTCTTTAGCCGGATTGTGGAAGAACGCCGTTCCACCACCTCCGACACTGTCCCTGTGCACACCAATATCTTTTTGTGTTTGCAAGTGACAGTCCCTCTTGTAAGTGGCAGCACCATTCAGAGTGAGTGCGCTTGGTGCACTGTGTGGGAAGATAGGACCCGAAACGGGAGTTACTATAGAGGGGGGCCGGCTGCTGACAGCTGTGTTTTGCAAAGCTAGCTCACCATATGAGGGCAGTGGAGGGGGAGGGGGGATGTGCAAAGGTGAGCTGCAGTCAGGTGTTGCAGAGGTAAATTGACAGGTGAGTTGCAGACAGGGTGCATAGGTAAGCTATGGCTGGGGGGTGCAGAGGTGAGCTGTGTTGCAACCCACCTCTGCACCCACCGCCACAGCTCAGCTCTACACCCCCTGGCCACAGCTTGCCTCTGCACCCCCCAGCCACAGCTCACCTCTGCATCCCCTTTCCACAACTCACCCCTGCACCCTGTCTATGGCTCAGCTCTGCACCTTATCTGTGGCTCATCTTTGCACCCTGTCTGTGGCTCACCCCTGCACCCTGTCTGTGGCTCACCCCTGCACCCTGTCTGTGGCTCATCTCTGCACCCTGTCTGTGGCTCACCCCTGCACCCTGTCTGTGGCTCACCCCTGCACCCTGTCTGTGGCTCATCTCTGCACCCTGTCTGTGGCTCATCTCTGCACCCTGTCTGTGGCTCATCTCTGCACCCTGTCTGTGGCTCGTGTCTGCACCCTGTCTGTGGCTCGTGTCTGCACCCTGTCTGTGGCTCGTGTCTGCACCCTGTCTGTGGCTCATCTCTGCACCCTGTCTGTGGCTCATCTCTGCACCCTGTCTGTGGCTCATCTCTGCACCCTGTCTGTGGCTCATGTCTGCACCCTGTCTGTGGCTCATGTCTGCACCCTGTCTGTGGCTCATGTCTGCACCCTGTCTGTGGCTCATGTCTGCACCCTGTCTGTGGCTCATCTCTGCACCCTGTCTGTGGCTCGTGTCTGCACCCTGTCTGTGGCTCGTGTCTGCACCCTGTCTGTGGCTCATCTCTGCACCCTGTCTGTGGCTCATCTCTGCACCCTGTCTGTGGCTCGTGTCTGCACCCTGTCTGTGGCTCGTGTCTGCACCCTGTCTGTGGCTCGTGTCTGCACCCTGTCTGTGGCTCGTGTCTGCACCCTGTCTGTGGCTCGTGTCTGCACCCTGTCTGTGGCTCATCTCTGCACCCTGTTTGAAACTCACCTGTCAATTCACCTCTGCAAAACCTGACTGCAGCTCACAACTGTCATCAGCTGCCCCTCTCTATAGTAACCCTCATCCACAACTGCCTGCAGCTCACCTCTGCACCCCCTGTCCACACCTGTATATTAAAAAAATAAGACCTACCCCAAAAATAAGACCTAGTGTCTTATATTCGGGGAAATACGGTATAAGATTTTATGCAGGTGGTTTTATACAGTATATTCATTAAAAGGAAAAGTTCACCTTTCTTAACATGTTACACCCTTATTCAAAAGGACCACCCCCCCCGCTTCACACCCCCCCCCAATCCCCCATTTTGACAGCCAGCGGGGGATCTTCTCCCCCCCCCCCCCCCCCCCCCGGCTAGCTATCAGAATTTAAATAGCAGTGGCCATGCGGGGCTCCACCCACACGACCGCATCACTCCTTTACAGTATTCTGTGAATGGGAAACCTACAAGTTCACAAAGCCTTTGCGGCTGCCGGCTTGTAGTTCTCAATGAACTACCACGGTGCTGTGGAGGGCTGTGGTAGTTCATTGATCCTGTCGGAGTGTGTCTGTCTGCCCGCCCAGGATGTACAGACAAGTAGATATACTGACAGATCAGCAGGAGACCTGAATGACACCAGAGATCTGCTGATCGCTGGTGCAATGCTTTCTTGGCTCTCAAAACAAAAAATAGTAAATGCACATTTTTTTACATGCAAAAAATTGTGCATTTATTATTTTTCGTGAAAAGGTGAACTTATCCATTGAGGGAAATCAGGTATCCTCACACCCCTGTGTGCCTACCCTAACTGACAACATCCCCAGCCTGCAGGAATCAGCCAAATGGCGATCCATCTATGTACAGGCTGATTGTACTGAAGTCAAATTCAAGTCGAATTCAGTACAACCAGCCTGTCAAATTTTTTCGCTTGATCACTGCCAGTGGCTATAACTGCCAGCCTTGATTAGCCTTGATCCCCTGACGGATTCAAGCAATTTTTTTTCCTTGAACCCAGGAAACAAAAATGCGTAATGTATGGCCTGCCTAATTTTCCATCTATCTCTGGACTTCTTACCGTCCGTGTAGGTTGTGTTAGGTGCCTATCACATGCCTCTGGATGGGGAATTCCCAAGTAATGGGATCTGGGTGCATGGACCTATTGCAGAGCACTCATGTGGGAATGACTCCTAGTGAAGCATTTGGCCATCACAAGGTGTGAATCATGCTATTTATAAAACAAAGTGTTACTTCCCATAGTGTTTTGTGAAAATAAGATCGGTTACACAATCTCTCAGTAATTGTAATTAGTGACAGTCAAACAATGTTTTTCCAGGGCTGTCAGACTCCATCTTGTATGAGCCAGTTACCCAACTCATCCCAGATCTGGTCATAGGTGTGCAATGATCAGTCTACAGAGAGGATCAGCAACCTTTTCCACATTCCATGTGTCATTCTACCAGCATTAGACATCTGGTATGCTGGTGAGCCAAGGTACTCCACAGACCTCAAATCACCCCAATTCCTGCACCATCACACCTCACATGAGCCCAATTCCTGCACCTTCACACCTCACATCAGCCCAATTCCTGCACCTTCACACCTCATATCAGCCCAATTCCTGCACCTTCACACCACAGATCACCCCAATTCCTGCACCTTTACACCTCAGCTCACCCCAATTCCTGCACCTTCACATCTCAGATCAGCCCTGAGTCCTGCACCTTCACACCTCAGATCAGCCCAATTCCTGCACCTTCACACCTCAGATCAGCCCAATTCCTGCACCTTCACACCTCAGATCAGCCCAATTCCTGCACCTTCACACCTCAGATCACCCCAATTCCTGCACCTTCACACCTCAGATCACCCCAATTCCTGCACCTTCACACCTCAGAATGGCCCTGAGTCCTGCACCATCACACCTCAGATCACCCCAATTCCTGCAGCTTCACACCTCAGATCAGCCCCGAGTCCTACACCATAACACCTCACATCACTCCAATTCCTGCACCTTCACCCCTTGGATCACCCCAGTTTCTGCACCTTCACACCTCAGATCAGCCCTGAGTCCTGCACCATCACACCTCAGATCAGCCCAAATTCCTGCACCTTCACACCTCAGATCAGCCCAATTCCTGCACCTTCACACCTCAGATCAGCCCCGAGTCCTGCACCATCACACCTCAGATCACCCCAATACCTGCACCATCACACCTCAGATTACCCCAATTCCTGCACCTTCACCCCTCAGATCACCCCAGTTTCTGCACCTTCACACCTCAGATCACACCTATTCCTGCATCTTTACACCTTGGATGAACCCAATTCCTGCATATTCACCCCTTGGATCACCCTAATTTCTATACCTTTACACCTCGGATTTACACCAATTCCTACACCTTCACACTTCAGATCAGCCCCAATTCCTGCTCCTCCAAACCTCAGATCACCACAATTCCTGTACATTCCCACCTCAGATCACCCCAATTCCTGCAGCTTCACCCCTTGCATCACCTCAGTTTCTGTACCCTCACCACTCAGATCACCTGTTACAGTACCTTCACACCGTGGATCACCCCAGTTCCCACACCTTTATCCCTTGGATCCCCCCAAAACCTGCACCTTCACCCCTCAGATCACCCCATTATCTACACCTTTACGTCTCAGATCACCCTATCTCCTGCACCTTCACACCTCAGTCCAACTCAATTCCTGCAGCTTCACCCCTCGGATCCCCCCAGTTTCTGTACCTTCACCCCTCAGATCACCCAAGTTTCTGTACCTTCACACCTTGGATCAGACCAATGCCTGCACCTTCATCCCTCAGATCACCCCAATTCCCACACCTTCATCCCTCGGATCACCCCAAATCGTGCACCTTCACCCGTCAGATCACCCAGTTGTCTACACCTTCACATCTCAGATCACCCCATTTCCTGCACCTTCACACCTCAGGTCACCCCAGTTCCTGCAGCTTCACACCTCAGATCACCACAGTTTCTGTACCTCGACCCTTCGGATCACTCCAGTTTTTGTACCTTCAAACCTTGGATCAGACCAATTCCCTCACCTTCACACCTGAGATCACCACAATTCCTGCACCTTCACACCTTGGATCACCCTCAGTGCCTGCACCTTCACACCTCGGATCTCCTTATTTCCTGCATCTTCACAACCTCGGATCACCCCAGTGTCTGCACCTTCACCCTTCAGATGACCCTAATTTCTGCACCTTCACACCTTGGATCACCCCAGTTTCTGCACCTTCACCGCTTGATCACTCCAATTTCTACACCTTCACCCCTTGGATCACCCCAATTCCTATACCTTCACACCTCAGGTTAGATTACTAAGAGGAGGAAGAGGGTAGGAAGGCAGACCTCTTCACGAAACAACAAAACAACCGCAGGCGGATTGGTGCTGGTACTGGGAGGAGGGCCAGCACCTGAATGTCAGTGACGTCTGAAACGTCATAGAGGTGGGTGGCCGTGGGCACAGAGCTGATGGCAAAGGTTTGTACCTAAAAACCTGCAAATTACAGTCTATGGCAGCAGTGCTATGTTTATAGGGAGCGGGAGCTCACAGGAGGAGCACTGGTGGGCCAGTCCAAGCTTGCGCACATGCCACATCATGATCTTCTGGGTGCATCTGGAAAAGACATTCCATGCCCGCCATGGCACGCTTGCCTTAGGTTGCCTATCCCCATCCTACAGTATGATACTCAGTCATCAGCCTATCATGGTACAGCCCGGAGCCAGACTGGGCATGGCAAGCAGCTCTGCTATACCAATAGTGGAATTATTATTACTAAAATTTATAGCACAAAACCAAAATCTTTTGCAACACTTTTTTAAATTCATAAAAAGTCTTTTAGTTGAACTCCAGCCAAGCAGATAAATACACAGTGGAAATACACAGATGGAAACTGTGCTATCCATCAAAGAGGGTGTTAATGGCTGGCTGGGAGATTCCCATCACTTCCTGTCCAGGTGACAACACAGCAATGGAGGGGAAATCACCCAAAGGTGTAAATATTACCTGACTGAGGATCTAAGACTTTCTTGCTCTATCCAAAACTAAAAAAGAAGATTTGGCTAAAAACTCAGCTGAACTCCTGACATATATAAAAGACGCAAGGGAATGCAGCTCTATAATCACATCATTAAATGTATTTTGTTTTATTGCTAGACGTGTAAGAACCTGAATTTGATAAAAGCAGAAAAACGTGAAATAAAATTGTAACATTTATTTTATATGAACATGGCAACTCACATATGCACAGCTAGTACTGGTGCAGGGGTGGACTGACCATTTGGAAACTCGGGCACTGCCTGAGGGCCCGGGGTCAGTAGGGGGCCCCATGAGATGCCCCTGGTACCTTTTTCATAGGCTTTTTTGAGTTTGGGCAAGGACACGGGGGCCCCATGATTCCCTATTGCCGGGGGCCCCATGAGTTGTCAGTCCACCCCTGTACTGGTGTGTATCAGGCCAGCTGGGTACAGTTTTAGCCTCTGGCCATGCCCGGTGGAGAGGCTAGAAGAGGACGTAGCCAGGGGTGGACTGACAACTCATGGGGCCCCCGGGCAATAGGGGATCATGGGGCCCCTGTGTCCATGCCCAAACTAAAAAAAGACTATGAAAAAGGTACCAGGGGCATCTCATGGGGCCCCCTACTGACCCCAGGCCCTCGGGCAGTGCCTGAGTTTCCAAATGGTCAGTCCGCCCCTGGACGTAGCAGCTGTTACTATCGTAGATAAGATCTCCCAGATCAGCCTCATGCAGTACCTGGATTATGAGAAGAAGCAGCTCAGGGAGCCTGGCACTTCACATGCTGACAAGGAGCATATTGATAGGAGGAGAGGGCAGAATGACAGAGAGATGAGCTCATCACTGTGCTGCTTTTCCTTCACTGTCCACTGACATGATTGGGGTGGGTACATGACAACCTGGGCTCAGAGGAATTATACGAATGATGTCGCTTGTCATTCAGACTAGAAGACTGAGGACATCTTGTGGCAGAAAATAAGTACTGGGGGTGGGGGGCTCTGAATTCATGATGAATATTGCAGCAAAAGATATTTTTTATTTTATGTGTTAATGGGCTATTCAATTTTTATCTTTAGCTGGAGTTCTGCTGTAAAATTGCCCAGTATTGTGGAAAATCCACATTTTATTCTATGCCATCCAAATAAATGTATCGCATCTTTATAGAAATGAGGAGATCTGACATAGAATACATTGAAGATGAAGTGTAGCATGTTATTGGTACCAAATAAAACGGCACAGATATGATAAATCGCTCTGCTAGTCTCACATCCTTTGTTCTGTGTTGCTTTGATGAGCCTGTGTTTCCTTCATTAAAAAAAATAGGTCAATAAGTTAATTGCATTTACAAAAGTACAAGTAAACTTCAAAGAAAGCGATTCGCTCCCCTTGTGTCGGAAAAACACAAAGCTGACGACTCTGCCGGAGATCAGGCACATGCCAGGCTGCTATACATGACCCTATCCTCCCAAGATATATGGCAGATCTGAGTAATGTTTGTGTGATCCAGTCACCCAGGGGGTAACATTCCCCAGACTGCCCCACTCTGTTCACTGTGCTATAGGTGACATACACCAGACTGCCCCACTGTGTTCACTGTGCTATAGGTGGCATACACCAGACTGCCCCACTCTGTTCATTGTGCTATAGGTGGCATACACCAGACTGCCCCACTCTGTTCATTGTGCTATAGGTGACATACTCCGGACTGCCCCACTCTGTTCAGTGTGCTATAGGTGGCATACTCCAGACTGCCCCACTCTGTTCAGTGTCCTATAGGTGGCATACTCCAGACTGCCCCACTCTGTTCACTGTGCTATAGGTGACATACCCCAAACTGCCCCACTCTGTTCACTGTGCTTTAGGTGGCATACTCCAGACTGCCCCACTCTGTTCACTGTCCTATAGGTGACATACCCCAAACTGCCCCACTCTGTTCACTGTGCTTTAGGTGACATACCCCAGACTGCCCGACTCTGTTCACTGTGCTATAGGTGACATACCCCAAACTGCCCCACTCTGTTCACTGTGCTTTAGGTGACATACTCCAGACTGCCCCACTCTGTTCACTGTCCTATAGGTGACATACCCCAGACTGCCCCACTCTGTTCAGTGTGCTATAGGTGACATACACCAGACTGCCCCACTCTGTTCACTCCCCTATAGGTGGCATACCCCAGACTACCCCACTCTGTTCACTGTGCTATAGGTGACATACTGCAGACTGCCCCACTCTGTTCACTGTCCTATAGGTGGCATACTCCAGACTACCCCACTCTGTTCACTGTGCTATAGGTGACGTACTCCAGACTGCCCCACTCTGTTCACGGTGCTATAGGTGACATACCTTAGACTGCCCCACTCTGTTCAGTGTGCTATAGGTGACATACTCCAAACTGTCCCACTCTGTTCACTGTGCTATAGGTGACATACACCAGACTGCCCCACTCTGTTCACTGTCCTATAGGTGGCATACTCCAGACTACCCCACTCTGTTCACTGTGCTATAGGTGACATACCCCAGACTGCCCCACTCTGTTCATTGTATTATAGGTGACATACTCCAGACTGCCCCACTCTGTTCACTGTGCTATAGGTGACATACCCCAGACTGCCCCACTCTGTTCATTGTATTATAGGTGACATACCCCAGACTGCCCCACTCTGTTCACTGTGCTATAGGTGACATACTCCAAACTGCCCCACTCTGTTCATTGTATTATAGGTGACATACTCCAGACTGCCCCACTCTGTTCACTGTGCTATAGGTGACATACTCCAAACTGCCCCACTCTGTTCATTGTATTATAGGTGACATACTCCAGACTTCCCCACTCTGTTCAGTGTGCTATAGGTGACATACTCCAAACTGCCCCACTCTGTTCACTGTGCTATAGGTGGCATATTCCAAACTGCCCCACTCTGTTCACTGTGCTATAGGTGACATACACCAGACTGCCCCACTCTGTTCACTGTCCTATAGGTGACGTACACCAGACTGCCCCACTCTGTTCACTGTCCTATAGGTGGCATACTCCAGACTACCCCACTCTGTTCACTGTGCTATAAGTGACATACCCCAGACTGCCCCACTCTGTTCACTGTGCTATAGGTGACATACTCCAAACTGCCCCACTCTGTTCACTGTGCTATAGGTGACGTACACCAGACTGCCCCACTCTGTTCACTGTCCTATAGGTGGCATACTCCAGACTACCCCACTCTGTTCACTGTGCTATAAGTGACATACCCCAGACTGCCTTACTCTGTTCACTGTGCTATAGGTGACATACCCCAGACTGCCCCACTCTGTTCACTGTGCTATAGGTGACATACTCCAGACTGCCCCACTCTGTTCAGTGTGCTATAGGTTACATACTCCAGACTGCCCCACTCTGTTCACTGTGCTATAGGTGACATACTCCAAACTGCCCCACTCTGTTCACTGTGCTATAGGTGGCATACACCAGACTGCCCCACTCTGTTCACTGTTCTATAGGTGGCATACTCCAGACTACCCCACTCTGTTCACTGTGCTATAGGTGACATACCCCAGACTGCCTTACTCTGTTCACTGTGCTATAGGTGACATACCCCAGACTGCCCCACTCTGTTCACTGTGCTATAGGTGACATACCCCAGACTGCCCCACTCTGTTCACTGTGCCATAGGTGACATATCCCAGACTGCCCCACTCTGTTCACTGTGCTATAGGTGACATACCCCAGACTGCCCCACTCTGTTCACTGTGCTATAGGTGACATACTCCAAACTGCCCCACTCTGTTTACTGTGCTATAGGTGACATACTCCAAACTGCCCCACTCTGTTCATTGTATTATAGGTGACATACTCCAGACTTCCCCACTCTGTTCACTGTGCTATAGGTTACATACTCTAGACTGCCCCACTCTGTTCACTGTGCTATAGGTGGCATACTCCAAACTGCCCCACTCTGTTCACTGTGCTATAGGTGGCATACTCCAAACTGCCCCACTCTGTTCACTGTGCTATAGGTGGCATACTCCAAACTGCCCCACTCTGTTCACTGTGCTATAGGTGGCATACTCCAAACTGCCCCATACTCTGCTCTACCCCACTCTATACACTGTGCTGTAAGTGACATACTCTGGTCTACCCCAATCTATACACTGTGCTATAAGTGACATACTCTGGTCTACCCCAATCTATACACTGTGCTGTAAGTGACATACTCTGCTCTACCCCAATCTATACACTGTGCTGTAAGTGACATACTCTGCTCTACCCCAATCTATACACTGTGCTGTAAGTGACATACTCTGGTCTACCCCAATCTATACACTGTGCTGTAAGTGACATACTCTGGTCTACCCCACTCTATACACTGTGCTATAAGTGACATACCCTGGGGTATCCCACTCTATTCACTGTGCTGTAACATTCATAGACTTGCATTGGGAGAAGAATCAGTAAATATTCACCACTGTGTAACACTGCAAAGCAGGAAGCAGAGCCTGAGTATGTAATGAGCAAATATGTCTGCCCCCATGTACATATATAGTGACAAATCATTACACAGAAACAAGGTTTTCCAAACATGACCGTGTGCTGATAAGATGATTTCTATCAAGCTGATCTCTATTACCCGCTTATCCTACAAATAAACCAACACACTGACGTGGACTAACATTCCCTTTAAGTTCCCTCGATGACGTGTCAGCAATCCATGTGATGATCCAGCTACGGCACCCTGCTGGAGATCATAATGCAGCGGCCTTCTAATCCCGCACTATCACACTATCGCAGCGACCACATCGCTCTGCTAACAAATAAAAGGATCGCAATAGTTAAGCATCTGGATGAAATCACAGTCCGGGGATTTGGAGTGTTTATCCACACTGATTGCCATGCACAAGACTTCAGCCCTCCCAAACACTGACCAGCGAGTTTTACTTGGCTGTATTGTGCGGTTCTTAGAGAGTCGCTGCCTTCAGCTGCAAATCATTTAAGAATCTGATGCATTTTATTATATTTGTGTCCAGTTGGGAGATCGCTGAGGATAGGGGATAGAGTAATGGGGGTGACATATGTGTCTCATTCTTCAGGATGTAGTGTGAAGGAGCAAAAGAGGCCCTTGGCTATTATTTTGTCTTTTTTGCAGTTTATGTTTTTTATGTCTAAGGCAGGCCATACATTATCCACTTCTCGACCGCCAATGGTAGAACTACTGCTACACGGCGGCAGGGCTGCGTAAAATCACGCATGTGTATATATATATATATATATATATATATAAAAATAAATATATTTCTATATATATAAATAAATATATTTATATATATATATATATATTGTGGGAACTCGCTTCAACGTGGTAGAGCTTCTTCAAAGCACACAGCAACTCGCTTCTTTTAAGGGCTTTTTTGCCCACTTTTATTTACAAGAAAAGTTCAAATAACAGAAGTTTCCCACACAGGGGTATTGATCATCCACAAAACAAAATTCAGCCTCCTGGCTTATACTGAGCTTGATGTCTGCCTCCTGCAGACTTCTTCTAGACACGGCTCTTGCACACCGCTGGCCACTAGCACACAGCTAGTCTCTAGCAGCCCCTTGCTGCTTTTGGCTCCCACCTCTCCTAGCTGAAGCCCACCTGACTCCTAGCTGCCGGGGTGGAGCTCAGACTCATGGCCTGGCCTCCACAAAAAGGCCTGCACACACCTGTGCAATCAGCACACTGGCTGCTCCCAAAATATGGGCCCAGGATTGGGGATTTCATCCCTCCCAAATCTCTTAGAAATCTCCAGGCAACAGGTCCCAAAACAGGCTTTACAAACCAAAGAGGAAACTTATAAACCCGTTTCCTCTGCATTATGAGAACTGCCTGGAGCCCCTCAACCTGCATGGTTGAGAATCCTGGGTCTCCATCATGATTTCCACCGTGGCAGGATACCGCACTGCCACATATATATATATATATATATATATATACGTGATTTTGCACAGCCCTGCCGCCATGTAGCAGTAGTTCTGCCATAGGGGGGTCAGGAAATGGATATATATATATTTATATATATAGAAATAAATATATATATTTATATATATAGAGAGAGAGAGAAATATATATATATGATTTTGTATCTCTAGGTAGGGGGCTACCCTAACCTCCCGCTCCCCTCCCTGGAAATCCAGGCAAACAGTTACATGCACAGACAGCACACATAAAGGGAACTGTTTAATATCCATCTGATTCTGACATTTATACAGCTCTGTCACACTACAAATGCCTGTTGGACAGAAGAGGAGACCTGATTTTTCTCTGCTGCAATTCAATAACACATATAGTTCTCCTTCCCTAACCAGTCTGTGACTGGACAGTGAAAACAGAAGTAGCAAACCAATAACTTTAACATTGTCACTCTGCTCTCTTCTTCTATCAGCATACTTGTTGCATTGTAACAAACCTGATTGGCTCCTTGTGCTGCCTCTGTCTCCCCAAGTCAGAGCTTTGCCTCACAGGGACAACAAGTCTTACAGTGGCTGTGCAGCAGAGCTTTGATGGTGGAAGAGAGAAGCAGCACAAGGAGTTACTCTGTTGTGTTGCAGTAGTGCAAGACACTGAAATTGGAAGACACAACTGCGTGCATATAAAAAAAATACATTTAAAGTGGAATTTTACCCATAACAACTTGATAAAAACCCGACTTCGAAGTCGTGCGATTTCGCTGTAAGTCGCACGATTTCAAAGTAGGGTTTGATGTGACCGGGGTGTAAGTCACATTTCCAGCGGGTACATATTATTGGATAGTTTACCTGACATATTTTGAATATGACTTTGTCATTTGTTCATGGTGACTGCGTCCTATTTTTGTGATGATACTCCATACACGCAACTACATATTCTCCTTGTAGTTCCTAGCTGTATGTTTTATGTCCTTTGCTAAACAGCTGATGAGATCAAAGCAATTGAATGATAAGCCACAGAGAGAGAGTCTTGTATACAATGAATTAAGTTGCCCTTGAGCTGGCTCTAAAAGGCAGATTTATAAAATGGGTGTTAGTCCAGCCATAGTTCTGTACTACGAGTGGCAGCAGGTGCAAAGTGGTTGGCCTGTTTCAAAAGCTTGGAGCAAGAGCAGATGAACAAGGGCGGAGGGCCCCCACAGGAATCAATGGCACATTGTTGGAAAATTCAGCAATTGGTCATTTCAAGGAGAAGAGTTAAACTTGTTTTCCCATAGATCAGTCTCAGGGTAGTGCTAATCCTGCTGGCAGCTCCCATTCACACTGACGGTTCATTCCTGACTGCTGCCAGTTATGTGCCACTGATTCACCCGGCCACACCACGTCACAGCCCTGAGATGGGGCAGCAGCTGCAGGGACAACTGTGCAATGATCCACTGAGATCTCGTATAAAGCGGAAAGATGGATTTCATGTTCTCGTGTAGGAGACGGCTGGTTCAACAAGGCGGTGTAAAGAGCAGTGACTATGTACAAAGCGTGCCAAACAATAGTAATCACCCAGATTTATAATGTGCTGAAGCCATATCCCTAAACAATGAGTTCTGATAGGTTACTGCAAGATGCTTATTACTTTTGTGTATCACAGTAAGGCCATTGTAAGGTGTGTGTATGTATATATATATGTATGTATGTATATATAGTTCTCCAGAATCTCTCTCATCCTCTGGAACTCCCTACCCCAATATGTCTGATTACCTTCTACCCCAGTGTTTCTCAAACTTTTTTTCAGTCAAGGCACCCTTTAAAATGATGGACAGTCCCGAGGCCCCCTTTTAAAATGATGGACAGTCCTGAGGCACCCTCTAAAATTATGGACAGTCCCGAGGCACCTTCTAAAATGATGGACAGTCCCGAGGCACCCTCTAAAATTATGGACAGTCCCGAGGCACCCTCTAAAATGATGGACAGTTCCGAGGCACCTTCTAAAATTATGGACAGTCCCGAGGCACCTTCTAAAATTATGGACAGTCCAAAGGCACCCTTTAAAATGATGGACAGTTCCGAGGCACCCTTTAAAATGATGAACAGTCCCGAGGCACCCTCTAAAATGATGGACAGTCCCGAGGCACCCTTTAAAATTATGGACAGTCCCGAGGCACCCTCTAAAATGATGGACAGTCCCGAGGCACCCTTTAAAATGATGGACAGTTCCGAGGCAACCTTTAAAATGATGGACAGTCCCAAGGCCCCTTTTTAAAATGATGGACAGTCCCAAGGCACCCTCTAAAATGATGGACAGTCCCAAGGCACCCTCTTAAATTATGGACAGTCCCGAGGCACCCTTTAAAATGATGGACAGTCCCGAAGCACCCTTTAAAATGATGGACAGTCCCGAAGCACCCTTTAAAATGATGGACAGTCTTGAGGCACCCCTACCTGTGCCCTTCGCTCCTCACAGGACCTCCTACTCTCTAACTCCCTGGTCTCCTCCTCCCACGCCCGACTCCAGGACTTCTCCAGGACTTCCCCCATCCTCTGGAACTCCCTACCCCAATCCATCAGACTGTCACCTACCCTCCTCACCTTCAGGCACACCTGGACGTGATACTTTTTTAATTTGCACTAACATACAATTTTGAGAACAAGTTTTCGGGGTATGTCCCCTTCTTTAAGGTCCAGGCAGTACTACTTCACAAAGTTTTAGCAGAATGTTAAAAGATGTTGAAAGGGGGAGAAAAAAAAATCCTCAACACTGGATATTAGTAGAATGGTTTTAACAGAACTGATTTTTCTCTGAAATTAAAGATGTTATTGTCAGTGAAACACTGCGCAAATAGAAACTCTCCAATCTACATTTTGAATCCTTATGCTGCTCGCATTAGTAAATAGATAGGAAAATACTGTAAATCATAGTTACTTGTTTTAAACAGTTTTTTTTACATTTCTTTAGATACTTCCTGGTTTTCATGCCTAGGCAAATGATGTCATACATCCCAGGAGTCTTGAAGAGGCAGTGGGGGGTTATCAGCTAAGCACACCCTCCTGCCTGCATGCCTGAGCTAAGGGCAGATGGATTCCAGGACATAAATGCTACACGAATCATCTGCCCTTACCCAAGATGGCCACGACCAGAAATGCTAGGGACTGTTTTCCTAAGTGATTTCTCAGCAAAATAAAGCATGGAGACATGGATGGATGGGGGGGTTTGTTTTTAAGTTTAAAGATGAATTAAATAGCAGTTATGGTTTGTGGGGCTCAGATACAGTGTAGTTCCTCTTTAATCTGAACTCAAGGAGAAGGAAATATTCTCCTTTAGAGGCCTTGTAAAAGTAATGCAGCGATGTCACCGTTACTTTTACAAGGCCTCTAAAGGCATTTGGTGTACATTTGTATAATTTTTGCTATGGATGAATATATTTTCTATTAAAGTTTCTATGTCTGGAGTTCAGCTTTAAAGGAAAACTTAATCCAATACATTTTTATTTTCATTGGGTACAGCTGGAAGAGGTTAGTGTCTATGTCACCTTTCTATAGCTGTCTGTGTCATTTTGTTATGAGGACTATCGCCATTGGGAAAGAAAGTGATAGGAAGTCCAAAATTCAATGGTTGTCACCAGAATAGGGAGTGAAGGGGAATCCACTGGGAATTTTCCTTCACTTTGAAGAGATGTCCACTCATATCATGTTGTGTCTCTGGAGCAAGAAGTGAAGGCAATTCTCCCTTTGGGAACACAAGCAGCAATAAAAACCCTCCTCATGCTATCCAGAATTTAAAAAAAAATGGCTGTGGTTCTACTTACACAGCATAAAATAATGACAAAGAAAAATACCTTTATACATGAAAGGAATTTGTGTATGTGACAATGGAGAAATAGGAAAAGAAGAATAAGTGACTAAACTTCACCTGTGCAAAATATTGGCACAAAGAATGTGAAACTCACCCACCCACAATACCACAAAGTATAGCATTTATAGTATGATGGTCGGGTGGTGCCTATGTTCCCAATAAAATGAGTATAGCTCCTACACTCCTGATGAAGTCAGTTTAGCTCCCACACTCCTGAAGAAGTCAGTATGGCTCCTACACTCCTAATGATATCAGTATAGCTACTACACTTCTGAAGAGGTCAATATAGCTTCTAACTACTGATGAAGTCAGTATAGCTCCCACACTCCTGATGAGGTCAGTATATCTTTTACACTCCTGATGAAGTCAGTATAGCTCCTACACTCCTGAGGAGGTCATTATGTCTTTTACACTCCTGATGAGGTCAGTATATCTTTTACACTCTTGATGAAGTCAGTATAGCTCCTACACTCTTGATGAGGTCAGTATATCTTTTACGCTCCTAATGAAGTCAGTATAGCTCCTACACTCCTGATGAGGTCAGTATATCTTTTACACTCCTGATGAAGTCAGTATAGCTCCTACACTCTTGATGAGGTCAGTATATCTTTTACACTCCTGATGAAGTCAGTATAGCTCCTACATTCCTGATGACGTCAGTATATCTTTTACACTCCTGATGAAGTCAGTATAGCTCCTACACTCCTGATGAGGTCAGTATATCTTTTACACTCCTCATGAAGTCAGTATAGCTCCTAAACTCCTGATGAGGTCAGTATCTCTTTTACATTCCTGATGAAGTCAGTATAGCTCCTACACTCCTGAGGAGGTCATTATATCTTTTACACTCCTGATGAGGTCAGTATATCTTTTACACTCCTGATGAAGTCAGTATACCTCCCACAATCCTGATGAGGTCAGTATATATTTTACACTCCTGATGAAGTCAGTATAGCTCCTACACTCCTGATGAGGTCAGTATATCTTTTACACTCCTGATGAAGTCAGTATAGCTCCTACACTCCTGATGAGGTAAGTATATCTTTTACACTCCTGATGAAGCCAGTATAGCTCCTACACTCCTCATGAGGTCATTATATCTTTAACACTCCTGAGGAGGTCAGTATATCTTTTACACACCTGATGAAGTCAGTATAGCTCCTACACTCCTGATGAGGTCATTATATCTTTTACACTCCTGAGGAGGTCAGTATATCTTTTACACTCCTGATGAAGTCAGTATAGCTCCTACACTCCTGATGAGGTCAGTATATCTTTTACACTCCTGATGAAGTCAGTATAGCTCCTACACTCCTGATGAGGTCATTATATCTTTTACACTCCTGATGAGGTCAGTATATCTTTTACACTCCTGATGAAGTCAGTATAGCTCCTACACTCCTGATGAGGACAGTATATTTTTTACACTCCTGATGAAGTCAGTACAGCGCCTACACTCCTGATGAGGTCAGTATATCTTTTACACTCCTGATGAAGTCAGCATAGCTCCTACACTCCTGATGAGGTCAGTATATCTTTTACAGTCCTGATGAAGTCAGTAGTCCTGATGAAGTCAGTATAACTCCTACACTCCAGATGAAATCAGTATGATGCAAAACAGAACGGGATTACCCTCCATCATCATGCTGTCTGTTTTCGACCCAACAACTGAAAAATCAAAGGAACTGCTAGAGTGTGTTTCATTAGAAAATGTCTCAGTCTCTCAGTGTGTTTGCTAGTAGTGCCATATGTGCAAATCAGGGGCGGACTGACCATTTGGAAACTCAGGCACTGCCCGAGGGCCCGGGGTCAGTAGGGGGCCCCATGAGATGCCCCTGGTACTTTTTTCATAGGCTTTTTTGAGTTTGGGCAAGGACACAGGGGCCCCATGATCCCCTATTGCCTAAGGGCCCCATGTGTTGTCAGTCCGCCCCTGGTGCAAATAATCTTTTTCTGAACTTTGAGGATATATTATCATCAGCAGATTGGTATTTCAGTCATGGTATATCAAAATGGGAAATAAATCTGGCGTGAGATGGCCTACCTATAATTTTCACATTATGGACTTTTGCAACGGTTGATTTTTCACTTCCATCACTTGTTGATGCGATATGTTTGATGCATTATTTGCATGGTTTTCTTGGTGAATAATTTATTTAGGTTTGACACTTGTTTTGAAATATACCTCCTTTAGTTAAGCTTTCCCTTTCCAGTGCCGTTGTTCAGCGAAGGGTCACCAACCATGCTAGGATCATCTCTGACGTGATCGTCTTAGGTTTGGGAGGCTTTGTGTAAACTTCATCAAATATTTTATTGACACAAGAATACAAATGCCTCCTTCACATGTGACCTTTGTCTGCTGTGATAAAACACAAACATGTCACACGGCCTCCTTAACCTTGGGGGTAATTAAGTGAGAGCCCTTGGTCTATTTCTGTTGGCCAGGCAGGTCTCCAACTTTTAAGCAGAGGTAAACCCTAAGTAAATAACATTTAGTTTGTGAAATCACTTTGTTTAAAAAACAATTGCCACTTTTTAAAATAAAATATTTGTGTTCACCTTTTTTTCATCTTTTGTTACACCTCAATGCTGCTGATCTCCTGCACCTACTCAACAGTCACTTTACATCCACATGCACCCCAGTGATAGCTGCATGACATTTCTCAGTGCTGGTTTCCTGTTGGTGACAACACTGGATCATGCCTGTGTATTTTCTGTTGAAAAGGCCCCTTGTAGTCTCCACTGGAAGCCTGTGTGGTGGGGTGACAACATAGGAGCACTACAGGGAGATGGGGACAGAGCGTTGTCATCCTGTAACAGGAAGTACCCAGACAAGGCCCTTTATGGCAGAGTAACTAGATCAGTGGTTCTTAACCTGGGTTCGATCGAACCCCAGGGGTTCGGTGAGTCAGTCTCGCGGGTTTGGCAGAGGTGAAGACCCACACCCGACTCATATGATTCGTGCAGTAAATATTCATTATTATGTTTTTGTTTTTGTGTGAAAATCATGTTTTAATGGTTTTGTTCTTTGTTCTTAATGGTTTTGTTCATTTTGTGCACCTATGTATAAATATATACCTAAATATATACCTATGTTTTGAATTTTAAAAATCATACTTTATTTTTCCAATTAAGAAGGGTTCGGTGAATGCACATATGAAACTGGTGGGGTTCAGAACCTCCAACAAGGTTAAGAACCACTGAACTAGATAATATTTTAATATTATCACCACAAAACAGCATATCCATGCCTTGGTTTTATCCCGCCTTGATTACTGCAACTCCCTCCTCACTGGTCTACCGTTACACAGGTTATCCCCTCTTCAGTCTATTATGAATGCTGCTGCTAGCCTCACACACCTTACCAACCGATCGGCGACTGCTGCCCCTCTCGGCCAATTCCTTCATTCGCTTCCACTAACCTAACGTATACAATCCAAAATACTAACCACAGCATACAAAGGCATCCACAACACTGCCCCTAGCTACATCACCAACCTCATCCGCAGATTTCGCCCAAATCGCCCGCTCCGCTCCTCCAAAAACATCTTGCTCTCTAGCTCCCTCGTCCCCTCCTCCTACGCTCGCCTCCAGGACTTCTCCAGAGCCTCTCCCACCCTCTGGAACTCCTTACCTCAGTATGTCTGGTCAGCCTCCACCCTGTTTGCCCTTAGGTGATCTTTGAAAACTCGCCTATTCAAGGAAGCCACCTCCACCTAAGAACTGAACTTGAGCCACCTCCATCAGAACATCGCCTACAGCTATCACCTCTTGTACCACCTCCCCCTTCCTTAGATTGTAAGATCCATGAGCAGGGCCCTCCTATTCCTTCTATACTGAAATGTATTGTAATTGTATTGTCTCCCTTATATTGTAAAGTGCTGCGCAAACTGTTGGCTCTATATAAATCCTGTATAATAATAATAATAATGAAAACTGCAGATTTAAAAACAAAGAAAAATGACTTGTAAAATTAAATTAACATGTTAAAGCTTATAAAAGTGTATAAAACGTCAGTTAAAAAATGTATGAACGTAAAATAAATAAACACACACACACTGACCCATATTGTTTTTCCCTTTAAACATATAATATTTGTACACTTAATTAATTGGTTCACTGATACACAGTCCAGCAATAATCTTCCTGTTTAAACAGGAACCAAGCTTTGCATGCAATGGATATATTTAAACACATGGTCTGATACAGCATTGAACTGCATTACACTGTCATCCAAAATAAATCCTAAATCAGCAGTCCGTGCCTCTGATCTCGGTTCTGCAGTGCTACAGAACAGTTTCGAGATGGAAAAATCTCCAAAAGGCATCAAATTACAGATTAGACATTCTTATAATATGTCAACAAAAGTTAGATTTTATTTCCATCATTTACACTTTCAAAATAACAGAAAACAAAAAAATGGCGTCTGCAAAAGTTTGGGCACCCTGCAGAGTTAATATCTTGTACTGCCCCCTTTGGCAAGTATCACAGCTTGTAAACGCTTTTTGTAGCCAGCCAAGAGTCTTTCAATTCTTGTTTGAGGTATCTTTGCCCATTCTTCCTTATAAAAGTCTTCCAGTTCTTTGAGATTTCTGGGCTGTCTGTCACGCACTGCTCTTTTAAGGTCTATCCATAGATCTTCAATTATGTTGAGATTGTGAAGGCCATGGCAAAACCTTCAGTTTACACCTCTTGATGTAATCCCCCGTGGATTTCGAGGTGTGTTTAGGATCATTATCCATTTGTAGAAGCCATCCTCTCTTTAACTTCAGCTTTTTCACAGATGGCATCAAGTTACCATCCAAAATTTGCTGAAATTTTATTGAATCCATTTTTCCTTCTACTCGTGAGATGTTCCCTGTGCCACTGGCTGCAACACAACCCCAAAGCATGATTGATCCAACCCCATGCTTAACAGTTGGACAGAGGTTATTTTCATTAAATTCTGTGCCTTCTTCTCCAAACGTACCTTTGCTCATTCCGGCCAAAAAGTTCAATTTTAACCTCTTCGATCCACAGAACTTGTTTCCAAAATGCATCAGGCTTGTCTATATGTTCATTTGCAAAGTTCTAACGATGATTTTTGTCGTGAGGACGTAGAAGAGGTTTTCTTCTGATGACTCTTCCATGAAGACCATATTTGTACAAGTATCTCTTTATAGTGGAATAGTGTACCACAACTCCAGTGTCTGCCAGATCTTTCTGGATGGATCGTGCAGTCAAACGTGGGTTTTGAATTGTTTTTCTCACAATCCTGCGAGCTGTTCTGTCTGATATTTTTCTTGGTCTTCCAGATCTTGCTTTAACTTCCACTGTTCCTGATGACTGCCATTTCTTAATTACATTCCGAACAGAGGATATTGACATCTGAAAACGCTTTGCTATCTTCTTATAGCCTTCTCCAGCTTTGTGAGCGTCAACTATTTTCAGTTTCAGTTTTCTAGACAACTGCTTAGAAGAACCCATGGTGCTGATTGTTGGGGCAAGGTCAGATGAGTCTGGGCATTTAAAACCTTTGAGATTGACATCACCTGGTCTTCCCAGACGATGATTGAGAACAATCCATGACACTGGCAGGTCTCAGCTTGGCAAAGGCGGCAGTGCATGCTATAAATTCTGCAGGGTGCCCAAACTTTTGCAGACGCCATTTTTTTGTTTTCTGTTATTTTGAAAGTGTAAATGATGGAAATAAAATCTAACTTTTGTTGACATATTATAATAATGTCTAACCTGTAATTTGATGCCTTTTGGAGATTTTTCCATCTTTCCTTGGCTTCTTTATGCACATTAATACAAATTTTTAGCTGGGGTGCCCAAACTTTCGATCCCCACTGTAAATACACTGTATATATATGAAAAATATATTTAAAAAATATATATTTTTAAATATATTCTTCAGATTTTCTTTTTACATATAAAAAACTCATTTTAACATATATTTTTTACATATATTAGTAAATGCATTCCAAAAATGTAGATTTGTATTTTTAAAGACATACAGTATATTTGTAAATGTAAAAATATTTTTCATATATTTTGTAACAAAAGTGCATTTCAACATGCAGTATATATATCTATATATATATATATATATATATATATATATATATATATATATATATATTGAAATATATTTTGAAATATATTGCATATGGACAAAATTTTTGTGTTTCAAATATACGGCAATATATTTGGGAAGAATAATTTTAAAATATATGTCAAATATATTTTTCTTCCGTGTGGGTTCTCCTGATCCCGCCACTTTCAGCTAGGTCAACTGATGATCTATAGGACACCAGAAAACACTCCCAGCTGAGAGACGCTTGGTGAAGAAGTGGTCAGATATGTTGCTTCATCAAGAGCAGTTTAGACTAAAGAAAAATTCAGAAAATCTTGCACAATGTATTCAAAGAGGATCATGACTAATCCTACTCTGACTCCAGGTCACTGCAACCAATAAGAAAACCCAACTCTAGCTAGGGTTTTTGTTTTTTGGACAGAGTTGGGAAGCGTAGAACCCCTGTCATTTTTGTATTCGTGGTCTTGGTCCCTATTATTAGGACAGGAAGTGATGGGAAATCTCTCCAACAGGGACACAGACTGCTATCAAACACTTTTCTCTGTACAATGGGAAAGGGTTTATTATTACTGCCTGTGCCTTCCTGTCCCAGGTTACAACTGCTCCCCTATTTTTTGTCCTGTTGTCACCCAACGACTTTATGGACAGCAATAAAATCTTGACAAGTATTTACTCTCCCCATGCTTGTCCAAAACTAGAACATCTAGAGTTGTTCCTGCAGTGAGGGAGCAGGGTTGGCCCCAGGTGAGTGTTGTCTCTCGATGGTCGCCCACCCAGGTGTTGTATGTTTGAGCTGGATGAGTGAGGGGTGCCTCTGGATAACCTTGAAAATAAGATCCCAGTTGGGCATGTCTTCTTTTCATGGCCTGTGTGTCCAGCCTGATATATGGTATTCTAGAAGCCCAGTATTACCCCATTTGTTGTAGATCTCCAATGGGTTGTAGATCATCTATGGGTTTTAGATCTCTAAATTCTAAGTTATCTTCTTTATATATCCCTTCCAGTGCCTGTGGTGTCCCCCCACAGGCCAGGGGAGGGGGATCATGGAGAGTGGTCAACCATCAAGCCTACTGGTATGTGTTGTTAGCATCTTATGTACAGTATGTGAGATGGTTTCCTATCTATCACCAATCTTTACAGGAATACTTATGTTTCAGTCCTGAATAATGTTAATTTTGTTGCTGAAAACATTTTCATCAAAATTTTCATCATATTTCCAGTGACAAAAACAAAACGAAAAGTACCTGTCAGGGCAGGGCTGTGGAACGGACAGGCAGGCCTAAACAATGTAACGCACTGGCTGACGACAACCACCACCCACAGACCGAAGTCCCTCAGGGCGCAGAGTCTAAGTCCCAGGCTGCCCTTCACCAGGGCCCCTGATGGTGGGGATGGACTTGACGCAGCCAGGAACCAGGTCGCGGCCCCCGAGACACCTCAGCTGCAGTAATGGCCGCCGCCAATGGCGTGTAGCTGGTGGAAAAGACAATAGAATAGTCAGGCAGGCCCGGTCAACAACAACGGGACAAAACGGTACAGGACAGCAGACGAGAATCACAGGTCACGAGCCGGGTTCAGCAACAGAGGGTCAGATCAAAGGAGAACGCAAAGAATAGTCAAGTCACAAGCCGAGTCAGATTCCAGAAGAGTCACGAGAGTCAGAACAGAGTAATAGCAACACAAAGACACAAGACACAAGTGCAAAGAGCATGTGCGGACCAGAGGCTTATATGTCATCAGCCACACCCCTCTGGGGGATGGACCTCAGAGACCTGAAGGCATAAAGGATTCCCACCATGCTCTGCAGAAATCCAAGATGGATGCCAGCACATGGAGTAACATAACCTCTGGGAAAAGGTAGGACCTTGACAGTACCGCTCATTTTGGGGTATCAATTGATGAAAACAATGACAAAAATCCAAAGTCCATTTTCGTCAATGAATGAAAACAAAATGAAAATGTGTGGGAGGGACGTTTACCCGTGTGAACTTATTTCCCTGGAGCTCTGCCTGTAGAGCCAGTGAGTGCTTCTGAGCGTGCTTAGCACTGTGCAGCATTACAGGCCTCCTCAAACTGACGACCGTCCAGAGCATTGTGCATGACACTCCTGAAGAAGCGGGGAAAAAACAGCGAAACGCGTAGACTGAGTTGGATATTGACTGTATAGCTTCCTTCATATTACAAGTGTTTTATCTGTTATTGTTAATGTAATGATCCTACCCTTTTTGGGGGAGTTTTAAGTATATTTTTTATAATTACAATATAGTCTTTTGGTTAGGGGCATTTTGAACAGGGACATAGTTTTGATTTGTATCTTTCTATTGATCCTACATATATACATTTCTCTTTGTGAGTGTTCTCTGTGCTCTCTTAGTGGTCCTGTTGTGGGGGGAGTTTCTTCCAGTGACAGGATCGTTAGTGTGACATGGCCCTTAAAGGTGTCACCATCTTGAAAATTTGGGAATTTTACTTGGGTTCCAGGTAAGCCACACCCCTTGTGTTGGCCATACACTTGGCAATTTTGTTGACAGTTTTGGAGTGTAATTTGCTTTCTTACCATCCATCCAATAAGGGATGGGTTATCCTTCTTTTTCTGATTTTTCAGTTTGAACTGTTGAAACAAGGGGTGGGGAGGAGAAGCATGTGAAAAGGAGACTAGAGCGCCACCTAATGGGTGGTAGAAGACTACGTAACATTTGTATTCAATATTTCCATTTGCATTATTAATAAAATCCTAATTATTTGCTCTGTACATCACCAGTAGCCTTTTCCATGACTTTTAGGTAGGACAGGAAATACAGTGTAAATATATTGTGATTGTTTCCGTCTATTGTTATACATCTGTTTTACATTTCATGATAAATTTGCTGTGTTCTGCTTTCTATTATGCTATGACTTTATTCTCATCCAATGATGTTTTACTGTAACAACAGAATTTCTGTAAATTAAAAAAGATGAAAAAAGAAAAAAAAAATTCCTAACCAACCGTGTCAGATAGGCGGCCAGAGGAACAGTCATTACAAACCCAGGGTGATTTTGGCAAGCAGCGCAGGGTCATAAAACTACATTTTGGGAGTGAAATGATGAAATGAAATCTTAACACACACTCAAAGTATTGTCTACTGCTGAAATGTTCTTAGTAACTTTGAGGAATTCAGATCTATCATCGCCAGCGTCTATCCCCTGTGCTTTTGTAGATGCCTCTAAAACAGAGACAGCCCTGATACAACGCTTCACACGCCCTGCTTTATCCCTTTAATTCTCGCCATCTGTAATTAGCGCAGATGCAGTCAGGTGACCAGCTCATTACTCACGCATACATCTCATTTCCTGTGTGGTTAAACCCAGCCTGGCTGAAACTCAGCTGTATCCTCTTTATCGGAGATCTTCCGCTAAATTTCTCAAGCAAAAGTTGTTTTCTTCTGTTTCCTCCCATGTGTGTGGCTGTAGCAACCCCTTCCCTGTATACAGCTGTAGTGACCTGTTCCAGTAAATATAGCTGTAGGGACCCACTCTGTATACAGCTATAGTGACTTGTTCTCTTCAATACGGCTGTAGGGACCCCCTCTCCCTGTATACAGCTGTAGGGACCCCCTCTCCCTGTATACAGCTGTAGGGACCCCCTCCCTGTATACAGCTTTAGGGACCCCCTCCCTGTATACAGCTGTAGGAACCCTCTCCCTGTATACAGCTGTAGCGACCCCCTCCTTGTATACAGCTGTAGCGACCCCCTCCCTGTATACAGCTGTAGTGATCTGTTCCTTGGATACGGCTGTAAGGACCCTCTCCATGAATACGGCTGTAGTGACCTGTTTAAGTAAATAAGGCTGTAGGGACCCTCTCCCTGTATACAGCTGTAATGACCTGTTCCATTGAATACACTATAGGGACCCCCTCCCTGTATACGGCTGTAGTGACCTGTTCCCTTGAATACGGCTGTAGGGACCCTCTCCATGTGTACGGTTGTAGTGACCTGTTCCCTTGAATATGGTTGTAGGGGACCCCTCCCTGTATACGGCTGTAGTGACCTGTTCCCATAAATACAGCTGTAGGGACCCTCCTTGTATATGGCTGTAGTGACCTGTTCCCATGAATACAGCTGTAGGGACCCTCTCCCTGTATACGACTGTAGTGACCTGTTCCCATGAATACGGCTGTAGGGACCCCTCCTTGTATACGGCTGTAGTGTCCTGTTCCCATGAATACGGCTGTAGTAACCCCCTCCCTGTATATGGCTGTAGTGACCCCCTCCCTGTATATGGCTGTAGTGACCTGTTCCCATGAATACAGCTGTAGGGACCCCCTGCCTGTATATGGCTGTAGTGACCTGTTCCTATGAATACGGCTGTAGGGACCCCTCCTTGTATATGGCTGTAGTGTCCTGTTCCCATTAATACGGCTGTAGGGACCCCTCCTTGTATATGGCTGTAGTGTCCTGTTCCCATTAATACGGCTGTAGGGACCCCTCCTTGTATATGGCTGTAGTGTCCTGTTCCAATGTATAGGGCTGTAGGGACCCCCTGCCTGTATATGGCTGTAGTGACCTGTTCCCATGAATACGGCTGTAGGGACCCCTCCTTGTATACGGCTGTAGTGTCCTGTTTCCATGAATACGGCTGTAGTGACCCCCTCCCTGTATACGGCTGTAGTGTCCTGTTTCCATGAATACGGCTGTAGGGACCCCTTCCCTGTATACGGCTGTAGTGACCTGTTCCCACGAATACAGTTGTAGGGACCCCCTGCCTGTATATGGCTGTAGTGACCTGTTCCCATGAATACGGCTGTAGGGACCCTCCTTGTATATGGCAGTAGTGACCTGTTCCCAATAATACGGCTGTAGGGACCCCTCCTTGTATATGGCTATAGTGTCCTGTCCCCATTAATACGGCTGTAGGGACCCCTCCTTGTATATGGCTGTAGTGTCCTGTTCCAATGTATACGGCTGTAGTGACCCCCTCCCTGCATATGGCTTTAGTGACCTGTTCTCATGAATACGGCTGTAGGGACCCTCTCCCTGTATACGGCTGTAGTGACCTGTTCCCATGAATACGGCTGTAGGGACCCCTCCTTGTATACGGCTGTAGTGTCCTGTTCCCATGAATACGGCTGTAGGGACCCCTCCTTGTATATGGCTGTAGTGACCCCCTCCCTGTATATGGCTGTAATGACCTGTTCCAATGTATACGGCTGTAGGGACCCCCTCCCTGTATATGGCTGTAGTGACCCCTCCTTGTATACGGCTGTAGTGACCTGTTCCCAGGAATACGGCTGTAGGGACCCCCTGCCTGTATATGGCTGTAGTGATCCTCTCCTTGTATACGGCTGTAGTGACCTGTTTCCATGAATACGGCTGTAGGGACCCCTTCCCTGTATACGGCTGTAGTGACCTGTTCCCATGAATACGGCTGTAGGGACCCCTTCCCTGTATACGGCTGTAGTGACCTGTTCCCATGAATACGGCTCTAATGACCCCCTCCCTGTATACAGCTGTAGTGACCTGTTCCCATGAATACGGCTGTAGGGACCCCCTCCCTGTATACGGCTTTAGTGACCTGTTCCCATGAATACGGCTGTAGGGACCCCCTCCCTGTATACGGCTTTAGTGACCTGTTCCCATGAATACGGCTGTAGGGACCCCCTCCCTGTATACGGCTTTAGTGACCTGTTCCCATGAATACGGCTGTAGGGACCCCCTCCCTGTATACAGCTGTAGTGACCTGTTCCCATGAATACGGCTGTAGGGACCCCTCCTTGTATATGGCTGTAGTGACCCCCTCCCTGTATATGGCTGTAATGACCTGTTCCAATGTATACGGCTGTAGGGACCCCCTCCCTGTATATGGCTGTAGTGACCCCTCCTTGTATACGGCTGTAGTGACCTGTTCCCAGGAATACGGCTGTAGGGACCCCCTGCCTGTATATGGCTGTAGTGATCCTCTCCTTGTATACGGCTGTAGTGACCTGTTTCCATGAATACGGCTGTAGGGACCCCTTCCCTGTATACGGCTGTAGTGACCTGTTCCCATGAATACGGCTGTAGGGACCCCTTCCCTGTATATGGCTGTAGTGACCTGTTCCCATGAATACGGCTGTAGGGACCCCTTCCCTGTATACGGCTGTAGTGACCTGTTCCCATGAATACGGCTGTAGTGACCCCCTCCCTGTATACGGCTGTAGTGACCTGTTCCCATGAATACGGCTGTAGGGACCCCTTCCCTGTATACGGCTGTAGTGACCTGTTCCCATGAATACGGCTGTAGGGACCCCTTCCCTGTATACGGCTGTAGTGACCTGTTCCCATGAATACGGCTGTAGTGACCCCCTCCCTGTATACGGCTGTAGTGACCTGTTCCCATGAATACGGCTGTAGGGACCCCCTCCCTGTATACGGCTTTAGTGACCTGTTCCCATGAATACGGCTGTAGGGACCCCCTCCCTGTATACGGCTTTAGTGACCTGTTCCCATGAATACGGCTGTAGGGACCCCCTCCCTGTATACGGCTTTAGTGACCTGTTTCCATGAATACGGCTGTAGGGACCCCCTGCCTGTATACAGCTGCAGTTTCCAGCCCCCAGGGGAGGTAAGTAATAGGTGGCACAGTATATTGCATCATGGGAGCTAGAGAGAGGAGTTGTGGGATTTTTTTAAAATTCGCTTTAAACTATCCAATCAAGTAGAAGATGAAAGCTGTCAGTCACTCATGTGAGCCATCTACTGGGTGGAGGAAGGGTTCTGCCAGCTTGATACGGCTGTGCATGATCTCTGACATTTGTGCCTAGATCCCAAAGGCTTTCCGCTAACAGTTTACAAAATGTTATTCCCTAAATATTGATTTCACATATTGCACTCGGCCTCCATTACCATCGTTAATGAGGACAGGCAGTACTGTCAGGGGGTACATTCCCTCCTGGGGCGGGTCTTTAGGGACTTGGATTTAATCATGTAATTTGTGATTACATCCGTCAGACTGGGAAGGGAATTCTACCTTCAGGTATCAGGTGGGTGGAACTGCCTTCAGATAATGTCCTTGTATTGTTCAGACACTCTCACTGGTAGAACGCAACAAGAGCGCAACGTGCAGCAATGTCTGTAAAATCGGGGTGAGCAAAGATCAGAGTTTACAAAATAAAAACGGGAAGGGGGGCTTATTACAATGCATTGGGAAAGGCAAAATGAAAGCATGTCATAAAGCAAGAACAAAAATGTAATATATTACAGCATCAGTATTCTTTTTTTCGCTACTTCTTCTTCACCTGGGAATCTGCCAGTATCACACTTCCTGTCCCGGGGTGACAACATTCACCCACTGTACTGTATGGAGGAGCAGCGTTGTCACCCTAGGACAGAAAGTGTGCTAATACCACAGAAGACCTCTCTCTCTCCTCTTTGTAACACAGACAACCAGGAACAATACTAAATAATAACAGTCATCATGATAGTCATAAGATTACAGAATATCTGGCAGGATCAACAGTTATTTCTGGGCATATTGAACAGATATAAGAAAACACGTTCAGAGATATAATCAACAGACCAAAAGAAACGAAGAGAAGTTCATCGTAGGGTCTATATACACTTAAACCGGTCATATATGGATTGAAATTCAGCCAGTTCAGAAGGGAATGGATGAATCTCGATCCATGTATGGCCAAGCTGATTGTACCCAAGTTGATCCAATAAATGACCTGGGTATAACCAGCATGTTGGATTTTTCTACATACAGTTACTGCCAGCGGCTATAGTGCAGCGGGAGGCCTTCAGCCAGTGTTGGTGGGGGAATTGCTAAGTAATGTGGTAGTATAATACTTTCAGGTATCTATTACCTCTCACAGTACTCCACCCACTGACAATGCCTGGTTCTTGTGGAGTTCTTGGCTGTATTCACAAATGTCTAACACAGATCAGCCCCTGCTGCAGCCTCTACAAGATACAGTTCACAGTCCAAGTGATAGCTTGCGTCGCACTGAATTGTCTGACATTGTTGCCTGTTCACATCAATGCAGCACAGCTGTGATGCGATTTGTGAAATCACACTGCAAATCTTGTCAAAAGGACATTGCAGTAGTGGGAACTAACCCTCAAAGTGATATTAAACCAGGGGCGGACTGACCATTTGGGCACTTGGGCACTGCCCGAGGGCCCGGGATCAGTAGGGGGCCCCATGAGATGCCCCTGGTACCTTTTTCATAGGCTTTTTTGAGTTTGGGCAAGGACACAGGGGCCCCATGATCCCCTATTGCCCGTGGGGCCCCATGACTTGTCAGTCCACCCCTGTATTAAATCCAATGTTTTTGAGCTCTTTTAGTTAAGCACCTACTGTGTGCGCACCCTCTTCCTTTCATTCTTGCCAATGCTCCAGTTTAAGTTGGTGCTATGACTGCGTCCTGTTTCAGGGTGGCTCCTTTCTCTTGCAGCATTCCATAGAGCCACCCTTGCATGCAGGGACTGGTGTTGCATCTCCCTACACTGTGTCCATCAATAGAAACACACAGCCCAGTAGACTAGAAAAGCAAGGCACCCCCCACACTCCTCTTTCCCTATTCCACTCCCCTCTTAACCACTTGCCCTCCAGAAGATTTACCCCCTTCCTGACCAGGCCATTTTTTGCGATACAACGCTGCATTACTTTAACTGACAATTGCGCAGTCATGCAACGCTGTACATAAATGTAATTTATGTCATTTATTTCCCACAAATATAGCTTTTTTTCAGTGGTATTTATTCACCCATGCAGTTTTTTTTTATTTTTTGCGCTATAAACAAAAAAAGACCAACAATTTTGAAAAACAAAAAAACAATATTTTTGACTTTTGGCTATAAAACATAGAAAAATCTAATTTCTTCATAAATTTAGGACAAAATGTATTCTGCTACATCCAAATAAGTGTATATTAATTGGTTTACGTGACAGTTATAGCATCTACAAATGGTGGTATATATACTGGAATTTTTATTTTTTTTATACTAGTGATGGCGGCGATCAGTGACTTATAGCGGGACTGCTGGACTGTGGCGGGCGTTCTGACACTGGGTGGGAACTGACTAACTGCCACTGACATCCCCAGTGACACTAATACAGTGATCAGTGTTAATAAAAACCACTGACACTAATGACACTGGGCAGGAAGGGGTTAACATGTGGGGTGATCAAAGGGTTAACTGCGTGCATTTTACATTATGTGCTGTTTTGGAAGACATGCTGCTTTGTATCTCTCTGCTGTGCATGTCCATGCTGACAACAGAGACCGATGTTGTTTACACACAGGTCTCTCCCCTGTCAGCTTTGCTGACGATCACCGAGTGCTGGCCGGGACCCTGTGATTGACATCCCCAGCCACCAATAGCGGCACAGGCAGTGTGGTGCGTGTGTGCCCCCTACCCGGAAATGCAAATCATATATATATATATATATATATATATATATATATACAGGGCGGCACGGCTGCGCAAAATCAAGTATATACATATATATATATGTATATACTTGATTTTGCGCAGCCGTGCCGCCCTGTAGCAGTACTATGGCTATAGGGTGGATGGCAAGTGGAATAGACTGGCTGGAGATGAGATTGCACTTTCCACTGTTAACTCTTTGCTGTGAAGTCAGGAACCGGGGAGGACTGACTATTTGGAAACTCGGGCACTGCCCGAGGGCCTGGGGTCAGTAGGGGGCCCCATGAGATGCCCCTGGTACCTTTTTCATAGGCTTTTTTGAGTTTGGGCAAGGACACAGGGGCCCCGTGGTCCTCTATTGCCCGGTACCCCATGAGTTGTTAGTCCGCCCCTGGTCAGCAAGCTCAGGAAAGCAGCACTGAGAGAACAAGAGCCAGCAGCATTGAAAGTCATAAACTGCAAGTGCTGGAGTAAGAATTTTAACAAATAGTTTATGTTATTGTGCTTAGTGCATTAGGCTTTAAAACATAGAGGGTTTATTTTTATAAGCAGACTAATGACATCATCTTTAAATGCAAAAAATAACTTTTTTTTTTAAAGAAAATAAACTATTGCTGTTTTTTGTGACTTCAGCCAAATATATACAGTATATAGACTGGAGAGGTCCACTTTAAACTGATCACAGTCACATATATAATTTTAAACAAATGTGTATTTTTCCTTTTCAGACGCAGAGTGTGATGCATCAGCCTTAGCGCATTTCTATATAAAGATTCCACGCTCTACTTTGTCTATTTATACAATTCAGAGGTTGGCGCGCTCCAGCGGTGTTGCATTAAACGTACACACATTTGAACCACATCCTGACATACAGTCACACTGCCAAAGCCTCTTCCTGACTACAGAGGTTCTCTTTTCACTCTTCTGACAAATAAAATGCATTTTTGTCTTTTAACTTTTCACCGCTGTGCCTCTTTTTGCCTGCGATAGAATGGAATTCCAGTTCATACCTGTGTCCAGATATGTCTTATCAACCCAAAGATCTGTGAAATATGATGTTTAACCCTTCCCGCAGCCTCCTGGCGGCCGGATAAGCAGACCGGTGACTTCTCAATCACATGATTAGCTCTCACAGCGGCCACATGATCGGGCACCTGTCCCGCTGGCTGCCAATCACAAACTGTGACTCTGAGATCGCAGAGGCAGCTTGGTCAGTGCGCTTGGAGCGTGCAGTGCAGTGCTATGAGCATGCATTCATCAATGAGCCATAGACTGCCGTAGACGCATAATATGTGTGGCGGCTGAGTGTTGAGGCCCACTGGCCCCAGGCTAAAACAAACTATGCCTAAAACGACTCCCACCCACCACCTAAATCCGATTCAAACAAAGCTTTGATTTTCAGGACAAGCTTTCAGGGTGTGTTCACTTCTTCAAGGTGCAAGCAGTACTACTGCTTGGACCTTGAAGAAGGGGACATACCCTGAAAGCCTGTCCTGAAAATTATATGTTAATGCAAATAAAAAAAGTATCATGGACAGTACTCAATTGTTTCTGTCGGCTGTCTCTCATCTCCCCTGAAGCCGCTACAAGCTTTGAGAGAAGAGCCGATCACGTGACCGGACAGAGCACCCTGAGCACCTTGTCAGGAGCATGTAACACTCCTGCTCCATCACAGCTGCTGGTCTCATTCCCGCATCCTGATTTTGGCTGTGATGCATTCACCCTGTCTGCTTGTTCACTTGCAAGGTGATTGGTGTAACCAGTCTCTGGGTGGAGACCAAACCTGATTTAGGCCAGCCAAGCCTGCAGTCACATGCTTGTGATATTGTGTTTAACACATGCTCCAAGCTCCCTGTTTGTCTTCCTTGTCTGCTAGTTTGGATTCCCTTGTTGATGACCTTGGATCAGACATTGAATACTCTTTGAACTCTGCCTGCCTTATGACTACGGATTTGACCCTGAATTTTCTAAACTTTGCCTGCCTTATACTTGGACTGTTGTTAAACCACTCTGTCTGTCTGCCAACACAAGTACCTGTTTGCTGTGCTCAGTTCATGCCTGCCCTGGCATGGTAGCCAGGCACTATAGCATTGTGCATAAGTCCTTGGGGCAACCAAGTACCAGTAGGCCTGCTTGCCTTATGGGAAAGGGAGCTGCTATAGGTGATGAACACAGCGGCCAGCTATAGTGCCTGTCCACCTGTGTTAGAGGTAAGTGTGACACGCCCTGATAATAGGTAAGTGCAGTTTAAGCATCTTTCTTCTATAGGATAGTTAGTGCAGGATAGTACTTGGTTAGTTCTAGCCTGGAATTCCACTTTAAAGTGTTACTAAGCCCAGTGCCCTACATTCACTAAATCCGGTCATCCCCAGTACACAGAACATGGAAATACAATTATATTAGTAATGGGGAGGTGTACCCAGTAGGTGGCTGGAGAGCCGATAAAAAGGCTGAGGACTGAGGCAGAGGGAAAGAGTTCCTGAGGCCAATCCTACTAGAGGAGACCCCGAGTATGGGCTCTGCCCCTGGGGCAGGATGATTGGAGGTGCCAACTGAAAGACATCGAGGTCCCAGCTCAGGCTTTAGTTGGAGGGGCCTATTCTCAAATCCTAGTCCTGGAGTTCGTTTGGGGGTGGAGAAGCTCACTGGAGAGTGCCAGAAGGAAGTTGGAGGAAAGGTGTTCAAGCTGTATTATGGTGGTGTAAGTCTGGATATCTGAAGTCAATGACCGATGATCCTGTGGCCATGTGAGTAGATGAACCTGGTGCTGGAGGTTAGTGGCTGTGTGTAGCTTTTGGTCTTTTGGCAGAAGTCATAGTCACCTGTCAACATTAGAGGTTCTGTGGGACATTTTGTGCAGCTCAGCAAGATAGAGGAGTACTCAAAATGTTCAGTATACCAGTTTTTTTCTTTTTGGGGTATCCCATGCTCCCTTTACCCCATCCAAGTTCAATGTTATAGTAAAACCCTATAAAGGACACCCCTAGACCAGGGGCAGACTGACCATTTGGAAACTCGGGCAATCCCAAGGGCCCAGGGTCAGTAGGGGGCCCCATGAGATGCCCCTGGTACCTTTTTCATAGGCTTTTTTGAGTTTGGGCAAGGACACAGGGGCCCCATGATCCCCTATTGCCCGTGGGGCCCCATGACTTGTCAGTCCACCCCTGTATTAAATCCAATGTTTTTGAGCTCTTTTAGTTAAGCACCTACTGTGTGCGCACCCTCTTCCTTTCATTCTTGCCAATGCTCCAGTTTAAGTTGGTGCTATGACTGCGTCCTGTTTCAGGGTGGCTCCTTTCTCTTGCAGCATTTTCATAGGCTTTTTTGAGTTTGGGCAAGGACACAGGGGCCCCATGATCCCCTATTGCCCAGGGGCCCCATGAGTTGTCAGTCCGCCCCTGTCCTAGACTGTTCCTTTTGAGCCAGTGGAAGAGTGAAGATGTTGCTGTGTGCCTGGCTGTATGTGCTCTAAGGCCCCATGTACACGGTACACTTCTGAAGGATGGAAACTGACAGATGGAAAACGTAGGTTAAAAAACGTCTGTTAAGCCGCGTTTATGCGCGTTTGTGTGCATTTGTGTTTAGAAGCGTTTTTTAAAGATAAGCACAGGAGAACCTCGCAAATGCCCAGAATGCACTGAAAAGTGGTAAACTGTTAACTATTTCAGACTGTTTCAGAGAAATACAGAGAGTAGAAGCAGAGACAGCAGTAATTAGGTGTGAGTTGCTCATTAACATTTCTTTTGTTTCCAAGGGTGGGAAAGGTGTCTGGTGGAGGGAGTCATTAAGGTCACCTGGCAGGGGGTCTGCACGAGGAATTTGAGGTGTGAATGGGCTTTAACATATCTTTTGTTTCCAAGGGTGGGAGAGGTCTGAGGTGTGAATTGGTCATTACAATGTGTGACAAGCTTGGTAGGAACATCCTGTGTTCAGTGTTTTGTCCATCTGAGTACCTTGAAAACACTTTGCATGCATTTTTCATGATGAAAAAAGACTCTGGACAGCATTGGGAACTGGAAGAGTTAAAAAAACATGTTCAGACGCAAACGCTTATAAACGCGATTTGCCGCATTTACAAGCATTTTACGTTTGAAATGCTGATAAAAGCGACTGCTGAATGCAAGTTTTCTGCGTTCAAAAAAAACAAAACAACTGTAAACTCAAATGCCTGTAAATGCCTGTAAAGGGAGATGTGTACATGGACACATAGGAAAACATTAGGGAGAGTTCAGGGGCTGCTGATAAAAACGCTGAACAGCTCCTAAACGTGAGTTTATCAGCTGCAGTGTACATGGAGGCTAACTGGGGAAAAAGAGTCAGTTCACCAGCGGCTCTCTAGGGGCTGCCCTACATTTTTATAAAGGACTTAACCTTTACCAGCTGCCGCTTCATTGGCAGTTAGTTTTACTGTAACCTTAGAGGGAAATGAAGCAGTTACGGAACAGTTAATGAAAGACAGCAGGCCCAAGCACTGGTGAGATGTGTTAATTTTCAGTCTCACGTTCTCAAACCCTAATGAGTGGGGAACAGAAATAGCAATTCTAAGTTTAACCTTCACACGGTCTGAAACGGCTTCACTGCGCCCAGACCTCCACAGCAACTGATCTCTACTTGGGATCAAAGAAGCAAATGGCCAGAAGTAAAGGGGACATCTGTTATTAGAATGCTTTAAAGGAAAACCCCACTTGTAACCAGGGGCGGACTGACAACTGATGGGGCCCCCGGGCAATAGGGGATCATGGGGCCCCTGTGTCCTTGCCCAAACTCAAAAAATCCTATGAAAAAGGTACCAGGGGCATCTCATGGGGCCTCCTACTGACCCCGGGCCCTCAGGCAGTACCCAAGTTGCCAAGTGGTCAGTCTGCCCCTGCTTGTAGCTGTAATTGCCTTAATCCGTCTCTTACACTTTTCAAAAAGTTTCTGGTTATTTGTAGGGATCCCCGTAGGTCTTTTTCACACCAGCCGATAGTGGAAAAGGTCTTGAGACCCAGACATTTCTGAAGACAATTTGGGGTTTATTTACTACAGCTGGAGAGTCCAAAATCAGACTCCCTTCTGCATAGAAACCAATCAGCTTCTAACCTCAGCTCGTTCAATGAAGCTTTGGCAATGAAACCTGGAAGCTGATTGGTTTCTATGCAGAAGGGAGTCTGATTTTGGACTCTCCAGCTTTAGTAAATAAACCCCTTTGTGTCCATTTCACTTCACATCTCTTTAAGAAGAAGTCTTAATCTTCTATCTTCCTAAGTGCTGTGGAAGTCTAGCTATGTGGTCCTAAACAGGACCCCCCGCCACCCCACAGCTGTCCGATGATGCAGCTAGCTAGGAGAGGTGTGCAATGATAACTGCCACTTGTTTACAACTCCGAGCACTTGCCTGAGACAAACACCAGCAAGAGGAATTCGGGAACCGGAGACAAGCATCAACTATCAGTGAAGCCACCTTCTTGCTGGCTGCATTGTTGGACAGGTTTGGTGGGGTGTCCTGTCCAACCACCCGACCACGTATCTAGCACAACACATACAGCTACATGTACACTATAGTAACACTGCAAAAAAACAAAATGAGACTTCATGGAAGTCCAACAGTAATACAGACCAGGGGTGGACTGACAACTCCTGGGGCCCCCCAGGCAATAGGGGATCATGGGGCCCCTGTGTCCTTGCCTAAACTCAAAAAAGCCTATGAAAAAGGTACCAGGGGCATCTCATGGGGCCCCCTACTGACCCCGGGGGCAATAGGGGATCATGGGGCCCCTGTGTCCTTGCCCAAACTCAAAAAAGCCTATGAAAAAGGTACCAGGGGCATCTCATGGGGCCCTCTACTGACCCCGGGCCCTCGGGCAGTGCCCAAGTTTCCAAATGGTCAGTCCGCCCCTGATGCAGACCCATTTAATGATGCGTGTCATGCAGGGGCGGACTGACCATTCAAGTACTCGGGCACTGCCTGAGGGTCCGGGGTCAGTAGGGGGCCCCATGAGATGCCCCTGGTACCTTTTTATTGGCTTTTTCATAGGCTTTTTTGGGTGTGGGTAAGGACACAGGGGCCCCATGGTCCCCTATTGCCCGGGGGCCCCATGAATTGTCAGTGCCTGGTGTCATGTTTCACGACTGTCATATGCCTTTAAGTGTTCTTTGTATTTTGTCTCTGCTCCTCTCTTTCCTCTGGTTTAGTTCATGCTGTATAGATAGCTCACCCCTTTTCCCCAGGAATGCATTGCAGCTCTAGCCTCATGTCATGAAGCAGATCACATTATCTTTTGACCTATCCGAAGTTCATTGTTGTAAGATTCTCACAGTTTATGGAATAAACTTCACAAGATCTACAAGGTGTCATCTGATCGAGTCACTGCCTGTGTTATTCAACTAAGATTGGAGGTATCACTATCTCGTCACAACTGTAAGTTACAGAGATCACATGTTCAATGCTTAGATTGGTGAGACAGAACAATGCGTGGTAGTTGTGCATTGTGTTAAGCGGCCCATGCTTTTTGAAGCGTTAAAAAAAGCCCCGCAAACGCCGGACCAACGCTTGCCAAACGCTATAGGGGCGTTTGGCAAGCGTTGGTAAAACAGCCAAGTGTGAACGAGCCCTTAGACATGCATCTATCACAGGCTAGATACTCTAGTCTCAGGTGGAGGGCTACTTTCCAATCAGGTTTTATTAAAAATGTTATTGATATGTTAATGAGCCTCAAAATTGCAACCAGGGAATACTGTATATACACTATATTGACAGAAGTAAAGGGATGCCTGCCTTTACACACACATGAAATTTAATGGCCTCCCAGTCTTAGTCAGTCCGTAGGGTTCAATATTGAGTTGGCCCCGCCCTTTGCAGCTATAACAGCTTCAACTCTTCTGGGAAGGCCGTCCACAAGGTTTAGGAGGGTGTCTATGGGAAGGTTGGACCATTCTTCCAGAAGCACATTTGTCAGGTCAGGCACTGATGTCGGGGGAGGAGGCCTGGCTCACAGTCTCAGCTCTAATTCATCCCAAAGGGGTTCTATGGGGTTGAGGTCAGGACTCTGTGCAGGCCAGTCAAGTTCCTCCACCCCAAACTGGCTCCTCCATGTCTTTATGGACCTTGCTTTGTGCACTGTTGGGCAGTCATGTTGGAACAGGAAGGGGCCATTGCCAAACTCTTCCCACAAAGTTAGGAGCATGAAATTGTCCAAAATGTCTTGGTATGCTGACACCTTAAGAGTTCAATTCACTGGAACTAGGGGGCCAAGCCCAACCCCTGAAAAACAACCCCACACCATAATCCCCCCTCCACCAAACTTTACACTTGGCACAATGCAGTCAGGCAAGTACCGTTCTCCTGGCAACCACCAAACCCAGACATGTCCATCAGATTGCCAGACAGAGAAATGTGATTGGTCACTCCAGAGAACACGTCTCCCCTGCTCTAGAGTCCAGTGGCGGTGTGCTTTACACCGTTGCATCCCACGCTTTGCATTGCACTTGGTGATGTAAGGCTTGGATGCAGCTGCTCAGCCATGGAAACCCATTCCATGAAGCTCTCTACGCACTGTTGTTGTGCTCATCTGAAGGCCACACCAAGTTTGGAGGTCTTTAGCTATTGACTCTGCAGACAGTTGGTGACTTCTGCACACTGTGCGCTTCAGCATGCGCTGACCCCACTCTGTCATGTGACGTGGCCTACCACTTGGTGGCTGAGTTGCTGTTGTTCCCAGTTGCTTCCACTTTGTTATAATCCCACTAATAGCTGAGCGTGGAATATTTAGTAGCCGGGAAATATCACGGATGGACTTATTGCACAGGTGGCCACCTATCATGGGACCACGCTTGGGGTCACTGAGCTCCTGAGAGCGACCCATTCTTTCACCAATGTTTGTAGAAGCAGTCTGCATGCCTAGGGGCTTGATTGTATACACCTGTGTCCATGGAGGGGATTGGAACACCTGAATCACATGATTTGGAGGGCGGGGACAATACTTTTGGCAATATAGTGTATGCAGGTGAAACTTTAAATGTGAGGTTTACTGTCTGTACCCCATTGGAGATTGTGCATATTTCCAGTCTTAGTGGCCAAACAGGAAGTAAAAGGAAATTCCCCCCTAATGTCTACAGGAACAGAAATGAAAAGCTGACAGAGGTTTTAACCCTTTCCCACTCTGCCAAAAACAAACAAAAAAAAAAAGCTTAGGCTTGAGTTGGAAGCCGACAACCTAACTGTTTTTCTAATGTTGTTGGGACATAAAGGTTTATGAGCTGGCTGAGCAGCAGGCTCTTTACCATATCTGGGACGGAGTGCAGGACGTATAAAGGTTACAGTCAGTTTTACAGACTTAGTCTAGCAGGAGTGAGTGAAGATCAGCAGAAAGTTGCAGCTTCCCTGCTCCCCTCCCAGCCAAATGCCATACCATCCCTTCTGGTGATTTCTAGAGGTGCCAGAGTCTGGGCTGCACCTGCTATGGCTGTTGAAGAGCTCACACTCTCACTGTTGGATTTGTTATGACATTTCCGTTTGGAGAAAGGGGGAGGTAAAAGCACGGTGCGTTTTTTACCCCCTTCCCCCTGAAGCTGCAAAGGAAGCCAGTGGGCCTGCACATTAGGGTTGCCACCTCATCCCTTTAAAACCGAACACATATTATTTACACAGGTTCTGTGGCTGATAAACATGAGGGGCGATCAAAGGGTTAACTGTGTGCAGGGAGTGTTTTACTAGGGGACGGTGTCTGTGTGCTTCACTGTGATCACACTGCTCTGGATGACTATGCTGTGCACAGTCATCCAGAGCAGTGTGCCCGAGCTGACAGGGAGGAGGACTATTAGTAAACAAAACAGTTCTCCTCCCCGTCTGAGATGCTCGGTAATCACTGGGCGCTGGCGGGTAATCACTGGCTGGGACCCGGTGATTGACAGCTGCGGCAGTGAATGTCAGCACTGGTAGGGCGTGCGCGCGGCTCTTGCACTCCCTACCCGGAAATGCAAAAGCATGTATATATACACTTGATTTTGCGCAACCCTGCTGCCCAGTAGCAGTATATCTGCTATAGGGACACTGGAAAGCGGTTAACCCCTTCCTGCCCAGTGCCATTAGTACAATGTCAGTGCTTTTTTTTTAGTACTGATCACTGTATTGGTGTCACTGGGGATGTCAGTGACACCAAGTCAGTTACCCCCCCAGTGTCAGAATGTTCGCCGCAGTTCTGCTATAAGTCACTGATCGCCGCCATTACTAGAAGAAAAAAAAAATTCCAGTATTTATACCGCCATTTGTAACTTTTACGTAAACCAATTCGTTGACACATATTGGGATTGTTTTTAGCAAAGACGTGTAGCAGAATACATTTTGGCTTACATTTATGACAAAATTAGACTTTGAAATTTTTTTACTGGACATGTTTAATAGCAAAAACTCAAAAATATTGTTTTTTTTCTCAAAATTATCGGTCTTTTTTTATAGCGCATAAAATTTAAAAAATTCAGAGGTGATCAAATACTACCGGAAAAAAAATTCAATTTGTGGGAAAAAAAGGATGTAAATTTAATTTGGGTGCAGCGTTGCATGACCGTGCAATTGTCAGTTAAAGTAACGCAGCGCCGTATCGCAAAAAATGTCCTGGTCAGGAAGGAGGGTAAATCCTCAGGAGGGCAAGGGGCTAACCACTTCCTGTCCGGACACTTTTACCCCCTTCCTGTCCAGGGCAATTTTCAGCTTTCAGCGCTATCACGCAATACTGTACCCATATGAATTTTTTACCATTTTTTTGAGACAGATAAAGCTTTATTTTGGTGGTATTTATTCACCGCTGGGATTTTTATTTTTTTTACTATGTAAATTAAAAAGTCCAAAAATTTTGAAAAAAAGTGTAAAATTTAGCAAATAAATAATATTTCATCATAAATCTTGGCCAAAATTTATTCCGTTATTTTTTAGTAAAAAAAAAAAAATCCAAATTAGTTTATAACCAAAAATCATAATTTTTAAACTTTTTTTTTACATTTTTATATTATTATTTTTTTTTTTTACATACTATCACCCTAGCAGTACAGTGTCACCATGGTGACACTGTACTACTTGTGGGGGGTGATGAAGATTTTTTTTTTTTTTTTTTACACTGATTGCTTTTACACCCATATAGGATGTAAAAGCAATCATTTCTCTTTCTCTCTGTCTGCATTCTTGCAGTCATTGAGAAGTATTGAGTGAGCTGTGATTGGTCACAGCTTGTCACATAGTACAAGACTGTTGTGAATAGCCTTGTACCATGTGACCTCTGTGATCATTCACAGATTTCACACGTAGTAAGCAATGATGTCACAAGTGACATCTTGCTTACTACTTTGCATTTGATCACTGATTGGCCAATCAGTGATCACATGATCGGGACCTCGTACAGAGGTCCCGTCCGACGATCGGTGTTTCACTGTGTCCGGAGGACACGGCGGGCACCGGATCACGGTGCTGCGCGCTCCCAGGGAGCGCGCACAGCTAGAAAAGGAGGGTGCCATTTATGAACGGCAACCCGCCCCTGGACTGCCACCGCCCTGCCGTTTATAAACAGCAGGCGGACGGCAAGTAGTTAAGGTGGTAATTAAAAACACTTAGTAACTTATCTGCATTAAATCAGCCACAGGACCTGTGTAATTAATATGTGTTCGGTTTTTAACGTGATGAGGTGGCAACCCTAGTGCGCAAATACCATGACTGTAGTAACAATCGCTGAATATGAACCCTTTAACTGAATGGGGCCATGTCACGATCAGCCCATTGAGTTGAGTGTGTGGTGGTCTGGGTTTTTCATAGGTCTTCCTCACCGCCTGTCAAACTCCCTGTGAAGAGCGATCCACTGCAGCAGTCTTTTCAGTGGGCTAACGCACATGAAAATATTGAATATGAATGTAACAGGAGGAGTTGGAACACACGGAGGTGGGCAAGATCACCCAAAACTAGGGTTTACCACCTCATCCCTTTAAAACCAAACACATATTAATTACACAGGTTCTGTGGCTAATTAAGGGGGTAATTAAACTCACTTGGCGCCTTATGTGCATGAATTAGCCTCAAAACCTGTGTCATTAATATGTGTTCAGTTTAAATGGGATGAGGTGGCAACCCTACCCAAAAGTCACAGGTGGACACAAGCAGAGTCAGAAATTACAACAAGGGAAACCTCATTATTGGAGTACCCAAGACATAGAAGAAGCCAGTGGCGCCCTTAGCCCACCAAGCCTCAACTTTCACTAAAATATGGCTTTTGGGTGGACTGACCCTTTAAAACAAAGCCTTAAATCTACTAAGTTCCTTAGCCAGATCTTTTGATCGCTTAGTTGCAGGTTGAGGGCTGCGGAACAGCAATGATTCACTACTGTTATCTCCATACTGCGACAAATCGGTTTAACAGGTAAGAATAGGAATGCGTGAAAGTTGAAGAGACGAGTTGAGGAAGAGTATGAGATCATTTCTATTTAAATAACGACAAATGGAGACAATCATCAGACTTTTCAGTATTTTGACATAAAAAACAAACAGAACTATTCATTTAGAGTAGAGGAGAGAGCAGGGGTGGACTGACAACTCATGGGGCCCCTGGGCAATAGGGGATCATGAGGCCCGTTTCCTTGCCCAAACTCAAAAAAGCCTATGAAAAAGGTACCAGGGGAATCTCATGGGGGGCCCCCTACTGACCCCGGGCCCTCGGGCAGTGCCCAAGTTTCCAAATGGTCAGTCCGCCCCTGGGAGAGAGGTATAAATAAAGAGCAGCTCTAGCAAGCCTGCCTTGTGTCCATCATGGTGTTCTACCATGAGAGTGTTAGAGCGGATCCTCACCCTCAAACCAATCCCCCCAAATTTTTTATACCTGGTTATGGGTCTTGCACCAGGGGCGGACTGACCATTTGGAAACTCTGGCACTGCCCGAGGGCCAGGGGTCAGTAGGGGGCCCCATGAGATGCCCCTGGTACCTTTTTCATAGGCTTTTTTGAGTTTGGGCAAGGACACAGGGGCCCTATGATCCCCTATTGCCCAGGGGCCCCATGAGTTGTCAGTCCACCCCTGTCCTGCACAGTTAAGATACTCACCCACCCAGCAGATCCAGCGTTGTCCTGCTGAAATCCTCTTCTCTTTTGCCCCCCACTTAGTCCAGAGTCGCCATCTTCTTAAGTGATGTAATTGGGAAGCTGACGGCTATTCCAGGTTTAGCCAGAAGCTTTCCTGATGACACACCGCTGGGTCTGCCTCCTTCCCCTTTCTCAATGAAGGACTATGCCTCTTGGTCATGGATGGATGGGTTAGTTTGCTTTAAATTTTAAAAATGAGTGAAAACCATTTTAAACCAAAAAAGTAAACCTTTATTATATTGCAGCTTACCAATACTTAGATATGGTGGCTGCATTAGCTTTCTTTTTTAGACTTTCTTACCTTTTTATTTTCATCTGGTGATCTGGCCAGTAAGTCTGTTGTTCAAAAGAACAAGCTCTCCTGTAACATGTATCGGTTAAAGGGATGAGACAAACCGTTTACCACTGACAGGGGTGCTTACAATGATCAGCTTTCATTTATTTATGTAAAGTTTCTATCCCAAAAGCAAAAGACTGTTTGATCTGATTATAAAGTGTGAGCTGGAGTTTTAATTTCAATTTGTTAGTGTATTTAAATCTGCTAGCACAGCTGTCCAATCACTGGAGTCTCCCCTTCCCCATACTCCATGTGTATGTATGTCCCAATGAGGCGGGAAGAGTCTGAGGCGAGAGACTGACGCTACAACTCCCAGCACTACACAGCCTGCCCCACTACAACTCCCAACACTATATAACCTGCTGTACTACAACTCCTAGCATTCCTCTCTATGTAAACAGTACATAGTCTGCTGTACTACAACTCCCAACACTACATTACCTGCTGTACTACAACTCCCAGCATTCTTCTATATACATGCAGTACACAGTCTGCTGTACTACAACTCCCAGCATGCTTCTATATATACATGCAGTACACAGTCTGCTGTACTACAACTCCCAGCATGCTTCTATATATACATGCAGTACACAGTCTGCTGTACTACAACTCCCAGCATGCTTCTATATATACATGCAGTACACAGTCTGCTGTACTACAACTCCCAGCATGCTTCTATATATACACGGTATATAATCTACATTACTACAACTCCCAGCATTCTTCTATATATACGCGGTACATAGTCTGCTGTACTACAACTCCCAGCATTCTTTTATATATACACGGTACATAGTCTGCTGTACTACAACTCCCAGCATTCTTCTATATATACACGGTATATAGTCTGCTGTACTACAACTCCCAGCATTCTTCTATATATACACGGTATATAGTCTGCTGTAATACAACTCCCAACACTACATTACCTGCTGTACTACAACTCCCAGCATTCTTCTATATATACACAGGACATAGTCTGCTGTACTACAACTCCCAACACTACATTACCTGCTGTACTACAAATCCCAGCATTCTTCTATATATATGCAGTACACAGTCTGCTGTACTACAACTCCCAGCATGCTTCTATATATACACAGTACATAATCTGCATTACTACAACTCCCAGCATGCTTCTATATATACACGGTACATAGTCTGCTGTACTACAACACCCAGCATTCTTCTATATATACACGGTATATAGTCTGCTGTACTACAACTCCCAACATATATACACACACAGTACATAGTCTGCTGTACTACAACTCCCAACACTACATAACCTGCTGTACTACAATCCCCTTTACAGCACAGTGTCCCCCTTAGATCAGAGTTTCTCTGTACATCAGGGTCCGCAGTGATTGCCCCTTGCACTGTAAGGGGGAACCCTGCGGATTCTGGCTTAAAGGAGAACTCTGATTTGAGGGGAACTCTGGAGACTCTTGTGTAAGGGGGGCTCTGGTGATCAGAGACCCCCCTTACATCCGAGTTTCCCTTTACATCACAGTCGACAGCATTCCAATTTACACCAAAGTCCGCAGCATCCCCCCATACATCAGAGTTCTCCTTTACATCATGGTCTGACGAGGTCCCCCTTGCACTATAAGGGGAAACCCTGCAGACTCCAATGTAAAGGGAAATTCTGTGCCGTCTGACGCAAGGGGGAACTTTGTGGAGTATAATGTAAAGGAGAAGCCTCTGATCTGATGTATGGGGGAATCCTGCAATCGTCCTTACTACCTTTTTTTTTTTTTTTTTTTGGTGGTGGGGGGGCTTCAGGATTCTCTGCCTATAGGCTCCTGTGATGTTAATCCTGTGCTCCTTCATCCAGAGTGGGGGAACTCTAATGCAGGAGGTGTGTTACTGGTCAGATTATTGGTAAACTGCGATATATTAAATTTTGGGGTTTAATGCTGCTTTCATTTATCAGCCACTAAGAAGCGTCGCTCCGTCCCATCTCATGAAACTGCAGAGCAGCATGTGAAGATGAATTCATGAGGACAGAGCCATACTGCCTCCTCGAGGCCGGGTTGTGGCTGGGCACTGACTGATGATAGGGCTCTGCTCCTTTTCTTTTTTTTTTTTTTTTTTTTTTTTTTTTTTTTTTGTAACACAATGCACCAATTATTGAAGAGCTTCTGCATACATGCTTCAAACCGCTCAGGTGTGAATGGGGGCGTAGGCTGGCCATACGTTATATACAATTTTCTTCAGAATTTTTTGCTTTAGATTTACCAAAAACCATATAATATGAGGTCCAACCAAAACAACACTTTCAATTGCATCCAATAAGGCGGGCCCTTGCACTACATAGTTGAAGGTAAATCTAAAGGAAATTGGGCAGATATTGGACAGACAATTGTAAGAAAATTGTATGATGAATGGCCAGCCTAATGCAGGCCATAGACAGGTCAAAATTCGGCCAATTTTTCTTTGGCTGAAAAAAAAATCGGCCAGTTTTCGCACCATTAGTGGGTTAATTGGTCGGCCGTTTTTTGGGGATTTTGGTACATTTTTTTTATCGGTAAAGTTGGAAATAAATCGGACGATTTTTCGCGGCAATGATGGGCAATTCGGCTGATCTTTTTAACAAATACAAAATCTGCGCATGAGCCGTGACCTGCAAGAAAAAGAAAAAATTCCAGTCTATTATATTTGACATGAAAAAGTCTTGCGGTTGCAACATTGTATCTATTTGTATCCGAATAAAAGCATCTGTATCCAAAATGGATACAAATAGATACAATGTTGCAACCGCAAGACTTCTTCATGTCAAATATAATAGCAGAGCTCTCCGCAGGGACATAAGTAATTAAATGCCAGCTGTAGATGGGACGAAAATCAGCCGTTTTTTTTCTTTTTTTTTTTTTTTTAAAACTGCCGGTTTTCGACCCATCTATGGCCTGCATAAGTCTAAGGATTTGGTTAAGGCCCCATTCAGACATCGCATTGCGGGAAATCTTCAATGGGTTGCCCTATGGGCGTTTGTTGCCCAAAAGCAGCTCCTGCTCCTCTTTGGGTAACAAGCTTAGCATGATTTTTAACCCCTTACCTCACGGGCACTTTGAACCCCCCCCCCCCTCCTGCCCAGGCCAATTTTCAGCTTTCAGCCCTGTCGCACTTTGACAATTGCGCGGTCATGCAACCCTGTACCAAAACAAAATTTATAATTTTTTTTTTTTTAGACAGAGCTTTCTTTTGGTGGTATTAAATCGCCACTGGGGTTTTTTTTTTTTTTTTTCTTAGTCTCTGTTATAAAATTTTGTAAATAAGTAATTTTTCTCCTTCACTGATGTGCGCTAACAAGGCTGCAGTGATGGACATTGACAGGCATCCGTGGTGGGCACTGAAAGGCAGTACTCATATATGGCACTGGTTGACACTGGTGTGGGGCATTGATTGGCACTGATAGTTGTCATTGAAATGCAGCATTGATGGGCACTGATATGTGGCATTGATGTGTACTGATGGGCACTGGTATATGGCATTGATGTGTACTGATGGGCACTGGTATGTGGCATTGAGGTGTACTCATGGGCACTGACGTGGCATTGATGGGCCACATTTGCCTGAAAATGATAGCGTCTACAAATGACGGTGTCTCTATACTGGAATTTTTTTTTTCCGTAGTACAAGTTATGGAGGTGATCGGTGACTTACAGTGGGACTGTGATAGTACAGTGGGCATTCTGACACTGGCGAACTGACATGACCAGTGACACTGAAACAGTGACCAATGCTATTAAAAAGCACTGACACTGTAATAATGACACTTGACAGGAAGGGGTTAACATCTGGGGCGATCAAAGGGTTAAATGTGTACCTTAGGCTGGCTATACAATTTTCTTACAATTTTCTTACAATTTCTGCCAAATTTCCTTTAGATTTACCTTCAACTATGTAGTGCAAGGGCTTGCCTGATTGGATACAATTGAAAGTGTTGTTTTAGGTTTGACCTCCTATTATATGGTTTTTGGTAAATCTAAAGCAAAATTCTCAAGAAAATTGTATAATGTATGGCCAGCCTAACTATATGTAATGTGTGTACTATGTACTGTTTTACTAGGAGATGTGACCATTTTTGTCTCCCTGCAGGGAGACCAGATCCAGCACCTCCCCGCTGTCAGTAGAGAGCTAGCTAACCATACAGTAGGCCACCTGCCTACACAAAGGTTTCCTGAACCACGTTCTGGTGTGTACAGGCCCTAAAATACACATTTATGTCCTGTAAAGAGCTTGCGTATACATGCGTACAGATACATAAATGTACTTATGTGTAAACACGAGTAAAAGTCTTGCGCTTAAAAAATTACTGCACTTAAAACGTAAAATTTTCTTTTTTAATCCTCCCAACACTGCTGCATTATCGTCTTTACTGAGCTGTGTGCATTATCCAAAGACAGCAATGCACCTGTGTTAAGACCGGGGGAAAAAAACTGCAACCCAAACACACTTGGCTCATGTCTAAAATTTGGTACATGAGCTACAGTGGTACGTTTTTGGAGTGGAAGGAGGCCCACTGAAATGAATGCTGCCACTCAACAAAAAAAAAAAAAAAAAAGGCAAAATGAAAAAAAAAAGTTGACGTGGCACCGTAGCATCACTCAAGTGTGAATGGGGCCTAAGGCTCCTTTCCCATAAGGGATCTGTGCAAAGTGCAGCAAAGCCGCAGGTGCACTGCATTGCAACTGCAGCACATTGGTGTAAAAGCAGCCTTATAGGGGACTCAGGACAGCAAAGGTACATTTGCAGTAAAACCCCTTAGTTGAGATGTCTTTTTAACCACCCCAAACCACTGATGTAGTATGAGGGGTCGCAATGACGACTCCACCCTATGCTCCAGGGGGCCCATGCGGCTTCCCTGTCACATTCTGTTTTACACTTACACCCCAGTCACATCAAAGCCGATTTTGAAATCGTGCGACTTACAGTGGAGTCACACGATTTCAAAATTGGGTGACCTGCCGACTTCATTGCAATTTGCAAGACATCTGAACACAGATGTCTATGAAAATCGCAACAAAAGTAGAAATCGGTGCAGCTCCAGCCAAGTCGGAACCGCACCAATATGACCGCTCTATTAGGGTGCGACTTGGTATACGACTTGCAAGTCGCCTGGCATGCAAATTGCATGCCAAATCGTACCCGATGTGACCAGGGGCTTAGACAAGAGGGGTAGCGGGGGCGGCATATACAGGAACCGATTCGCTCCATTTTCCTCCTGCAATCGCTGAAACCTGGCTTCTCTTCTCCCTCCCACTAGCATTCAGCGGCTGCAGGGGGAAAATGTTCATTATGCTATTCAAAATTTAAAAAAAAAAGAAATTCTGGTTCATTTTATTTCATTGTGGCCTGCGACTGGTTACCAAATCACTTAAGCTGCCCTTTCAAAAAGTTGAGCACCCCTGCTGTATACGAACACAAATCCGTTTATATCCGTCTGTCCATAGGGCTCCATGGACCGTCCAATTGGGTCCACGTGAAAAACTAACAGGCAGATCCAGGGGCGGACTGACAACTCATACAGTTCTCTCCCCTCTTGGCTCCTGCACACTGCTTTGTATGGCTCTTCTAACCCTTTGATTGCCCCACATGTTATCCCCTTCCTGCCCAGTGCCATTAGTACAGTGCAGGGGCGGACTGACAGCTCATGGGGCACCCGGGCAATAGGGGATCATGGGGCCCGTTTCCTTGCCCAAAGTCAAAAAAGCCTATGAAAAAGGTACCAGGGGCATCTCATGGGGCTCACTACTGACCCTGGGCCCTCAGGCAGTGTCCAAGCTTCCAAATGGTCAGTCCTCCCCTGGACAGATCTGATCGGAATATCCGTGTGAAAGGGGCCTTAGAGGCAATTTAAGATTAGCAGTTATGGGGTGTAGAGGGATTCCTTCCGTCCCCTTTTTTTTTTTTTTTTTTTCTCACCCTTTATTTTTGGCAAACAACCCATCTAAAACAAGGGGCATCACATTTTAAAAGTGCCCAATAGCACACTGGAAAAATGTTCAGACACATATTGGAGATACCAGGGCCCTCCAAAGTATTGATGCTGCACAATTGAAAGGCATGCTGGCACTTGTAGTTCCTCAGCAGCTACTAGACCCAGCGCTGGCCAGCCTGTAGTATGCGGTAGAGCAGGTCCCTTGGTGCGTTTCCTCTGTGAGTAGGTGTGGCGGAGTGAGATTTCCTCTGCGCTCTGTTCTCCCTTATTATCAATCGCACCACACCCAGCAACCATATAAATGTCATTATGGAAGGCAGCAAAACAAAGGACACTGTAACCAATGCACAACTCCTGCCAGCAGCATGGGGGATGTATACGAAAAAAAGATTAGTGATAATACAATCCAGGCTTAACAGATGTTGCAAACGCTTTAGCAATCTTCTGATACCATCATCATGACTGATACAAAAAACTCAACAATGTTTGCTTAAAGCGACACAAAAAAAAAAAAAATATTCCAGTAAATATTCTTAACTCAGAAAATTCCCTTCTATGGCTCTCAACCTCCTTCAAATCTCCAATTTCCTTCCTTTTTTTTTTTTTTTTTGGATCTGACTTCTTAGGGCTCTTTCACACGAATGTTCCGATCGGGTCCGCCTACCCGTTTTTCGGAACTTCCATTCTCCTCTATAAGCGGCGGGTGTAAACTGACATGTCTGTCTGCACCCGCCGACATCTGATCCGATCCACCAAAAAAAGGATGTATAGGGATCCAATCCCCCTTCTGTTGTCGGTTCGGATGCAAACGGACAGGCAGTCTGTTTTTACCCGACTGCCCATTGAGGAGAGCGAGCTGCTCTGCAGCAGTGGAGGGGACACACAGCTGTTGTCTGCTTGCTCAGCGGGGATCAGCGGAGAGGTCCTCCATTGAGCAAGAGGATCTACTGAACGGGTCTGTCCCGTGTGAAAGAGCCCTTAGCCGCTTTCCTGACACCCTATAGCAGATATACTGCTACAGGGCGGCAGTGGTGTGCAAAATCGTGTGTGTGTTTGTTTGTTTGTTTTTGCATTTCCAGGTAGGGGGCACGCACGCGCCCTACCCACTTCGCTGTTTGTGGCCTCAGCTGTTAATCACCGGGACCCAGACAGGTGATCACCAAGCATTAGCGGTGGGAGGAGAGAACTGTATGGAAATAATACAGTTCTCTCCCCTCTTGGCTCCTGCACACTGCTTTGTATGGCTCTTCTAACCCTTTGATTGCCCCACATGTTATCCCCTTCCTGCCCAGTGCCAATAGTACAGTGCAGGGGTGGACTGACAACTCATGGGGCCCCAGGCAATAGGGGATCATGGGGCCTCTGTGTCCTTGCCCAAACTCAAAAAAGCCTATGAAAATGGTACCAGGGGCATCTCATGGGGCCCCCTACTGACCCCGGGCCCTCGGGCAGTGCCTGAGTTTCCAAATGGTCAGTCCGCCCCTGGTACAGTGTCTGTTTTTATTAGCACTGATCACTGTATTGGTGTCACTGGGGATGTCAGTGACACCAAGTCAGTTCCCCCCCCAGTGTCAGACTGCCCACTGCAGTCCCGCTATAAGTCGCTGATCGTCGCCATTACTAGTATAAAAAAAAAAAAAATCCTGTGTGTATATACTGCCATTTGTAAACGCTATAACTTTCACGTAAACCAATTAATTTACACATACTGGGCTTTTTTTTATTCGCAAAGACATGTAGAAGAATACATTTTGGCCTAAATTTATGAAAATTTATTTTAAAACCATTTTTTACTGGACATGTTATTAGCAAAAAGTCAAAATATTGTTTCCTTTCTCTAAATTGTCGGTCTGTTTTTTTGTTTGGTTTTTTTTAAAGCGCAAAAAATAAAAAACACACAAGCAATCAAATACCACCGAAAGAAAGCTCTATTTGTGGAGAAAAAAATCGGTGTAAATTTCTTTTGGGTGCAGGGTTGCATGACCGTTCAATTGTCAGTTAAACTAATGCTGCGCCATAATGCAAAAAATGGCCTGGTCAGGAAGAGGGGTAAATCCTCTGGAGGGCAAGTGATTAAATATATATACCACAAAAATAGGCTAAGGCCTAACTGATCGCACTCTGTCTCACCATATATATTGGTGTGGGTCGGGGCGGACTGACCATTTGGAAACTCGGGCACTGCCCGAGGGCCCGGGGTCAGTAGGGGGCCCCATGAGATGCACCTGGTACTTTTTTTTTTTTTTTTGAGTTTGGGCAAGGACACAGGGGCCCCATGATCCCCTATTGCCCGGGGGCCCCATGAGTTGTCAGTCCGCCCCTGGTGTGGGCTTAAACCAAAAATATAACAAAAAATGAACACAGCTGTCAAGAACCGACTGTGTGCAGTCGGTAATTATGAATCCCCAAGCAGAGTAGCTTGTAGAAAGGTTATGAACAAAAAAACTTTATTAATGTTTAATCAAAGATTAATTGGAGAACATTACTCTGACGCGGGGGACACACATACACCAGTCATATACAATAAAACAAAATAAAAAGAAATCGTCCGTCCTAGGAACGTAGCAGATGGTCAATATTATACATCAGAATGGCTTTGGAAGCCAAATATATTGCAATGCACATCACTGAATGGAAGGCATTCAACATATGCTCTCTAAATCGCTAACCATGCAATAGTAAATAATAAACCGGCATCATGCAGATATCATGTAGATAGAGCTTAACGGAGGATAATCCATAGAGGGCTTTACTGAAGCAAATTCACATCAAACAAGTCCATTTGGCCTCCAAACGCTCCATAATGAATAGATCTAGTCATCATGAGAACACCCGCATTTAGTTGCTGTGTTGCGATGAGCATGTAAATATGAGCAATAAGATCTCAGGAAAAGTATCCCATATATGGTGACCATCTCCAATCACAGAATAATAGGCATCACGAGGAGCAAAGGAAGCGACATAGAATGACCATGTGGAACATTTAATGTGGTACTTATGAAAGTGACGTCATTGCGTTCGGAAAATGACGTTTGCAAGTGTCCCCATGATGATTACATATGACTGGATGGAAGCCAGTATACAGTTAGGTCCATATATATTTGTACACAGGCACAATTTTTGTTTTTTTTCAGGTATTGACCAAAACATATTCAAGCTATAGTTATATAATGGATGTAGGCTGAAAGTGCACACTCTCAGGTTTAATTTTAAGGGTATGTACATCCAAATTGGAGGAAGGGTTTAGGAATTACAGCTCTTAAGAGTAGCCACCCCCCCCCCTTCTTTTTTTTTTTTTTTTTTTTTTTTTTCCCCCAAGGGACCAAAAGTAATTGGACAATTGAATCAAAAGCTGTTTTCATGGCCAGGTGTGGGCTAATCCTTTATTTCTTCATTAATTAACTTGTTGCCGACCGCAGATAGCCGAATGACGGCTGCACTGCGGCCGGCCAGTTCTGAGTGGACGTCATATGACGTCCTCCCAGAACGTGCTCTCCTGCGCGCGCACCCAGCGATCTCCGTGATAGCTGTGTCCTACGGACACAGCTGATCACGTGATGTGGTAAAAGGCCAATCACAGCGGCCTTTTACCACGTGATCAGCGGTGTCCAATGACACGCTGATTACAGGGAAATGCAAGTGCTGGTTCTCGGCTGCACTTTCCTCACGCTGTCAGATTGTGAGGAAAGTACTGCCGAGAACCAGCAGTTGTCAGAGCGGGGATCGGCACCGATCATCAGGGCACTGATGATCAGTGCCCTGATGATCGGTGCCCAGCAGTGCCACCCGCAAGTTTCGCCCACCTGTGCCCAGCAGTGCACCCACCTGTGCCCAGCAGTGCACCCACCTGTGCCACTCTGCAGTGTCACACACCTGTGCCCAGAAGTGCCGCCTACCTGTGCCCACCTGTGCCCACCTGTGCCCGCCCACCTGTGCCACCCAAAAGTCAGTGCCCAGCGGTTGTGCCAGTCAGTGCCACCAGTCAGTGCCCAGCGGTTGTGCCAGTCAGTGCCGCCAGTCAGTGCCCAGCAGTGATGCCAGTCAGTGCCGTCTATCAGTACCCATCTTCAGTGTCACCTATCAGTGCCGCCTATCAGTGCTGCATATTAGTGCCGCCTATCCGTGCCACCTCATTAGTGCTGCCTATCAGTGCCGTTTAGTGCCGCCTATCAGTGCCCATCAGTGCTGCCTCATCAACACACATCGGTGAAGGAGAAAAATTACCTGTTTGAAAAATTTTAATAGAAACAAAGAAACTTTTTTTTTTTTTTTTCAAATTTTGTGCAATTTTTTTATTTATAGCGCAAAAAGTAAAGCACCCAGTGGCGATTAAATACCACCAAAAGAAAGCACTATTTGTGAGAAAAAAATGATCAAAATTTCATATGGGTACAATGTTGCATGACCGCGCAATTGTCAATCAAAGTGCGGCAGCGCTGAAAGCTGAAAATTGGCCTGGTAAGGAAGGGGGTATAAGTGCCCGGTAGGCAAGTGGTTAAGCAGGTAAAAGGTCTGAAGTTGATTCTAATGCAGGCCATACACTGGTCGAATTCCGAATTAATTTTCTTTAGAAAATCTGAATTTTCGTGCGTTTTATAACCCGATGGCGCCACCATTGATATCGGCTAACCAAGCCTTCAATTTCCCCTCATGTTGGTACAGAAAATAATTTTCTTTTCTTTCTACTTTTCTACTGAACCACTTGAAGTTGTTCCTTTTTTTGGTCACATTGATTTATTAGAAGTGGCAGCAATGATTTGAGCACCAATTGTATTTTTTGGCACGTTACTTTAAGCGCAGGTTTGTTTGTTTTTGTAGATCTATTCATTATGGAGCGTTTGGAGGCCAAATGGACTTGTTTGATGTGAATTTGCTTCAGTAAAGCCCTCTATGGATTATCCTCCGTTAAGCTCTATCTACATGATATCTGCATGATGCCGGTTTATTATTTACTATTGCATGGTTAGCGATTTAGAGATCATATGTTGAATGCCTTCCATTCAGTGATGTGCATTGCAATATATTTGGCTTCCAAAGCCATTCTGATGTATAATATTGACCATCTGCTACGTTCCTAGGACGGACGACTTCTTTTTATTTTGTTTTATTGTATATGACTGGTGTATGTGTGTCCCCCGCGTCAGAGTAATGTTCTCCAATTAATCTTTAATGAATCACTTGCCTACCGGGCACTTTTACCCCCTTCCTGCCCAGGCCAATTTTCATCTTTCAGTGCTGTTGCACTTTGAATGACAATTGTGTGGTCATGCGACATTGTACCCACATGCAATTTTTATCTTGGAGGCTTGTGTCCAGAGGAGGGATCCTGGTTCCATGCTGTCTGGCAGATCCATTTTAAAGGGGTTTCCTACAGATTCATATTCAGCTTATTGCGCATATATTATGTGCATCTGGTGAGTACGCATTTCTTAGTCTTTCACGTGAATTAAATCACACGGATTTATTGGATGTCGCTAGAGCAATATAATTATATGGAGCACTAATATGCTGACCCGATCGCGTCAAGCCTGCACTAATCAATGAACACTTCTGTTGATAAGACTGTTCACATGATAACATTTATGTTTGGCGCCTAAGTTAGCTCTTTATTCACTTATGTGTTTATTTAGGGCAGCACAGTGGCTAAATGGTTAGCACTTCCGTCTGGCAGTACTAGGGTCTTTGGGTCGAATCCCAGCCACGGCACCACCTGCCTGGAGTTTGCATGTTCTCCCTGTGCCTGCGTGGGTTTCCTCTGGGTACTCCGGTTTCCTCCCACACTCCAAAGACATGCTGGTAGGTTCATTGGATCCTGTCTAAATTGGCCCTAGTATGTGTATGTATGAATGTGAGTTAGGGACCTTAGATTGTACACCCCTTGAGGGTTAGGGACCTTAGATTGTACGCCCCTTGAGGGTTAGGGACCTTAGATTGTACACCCCTTGAGGGTTAGGGACCTTAGATTGTACTCCCCTTGAGGGTTAGAGACCTTAGATTGTACACCCCTTGAGGGTTAGGGACCTTAGATTGTACACCCCTTGAGGGTTAGGGACCTTAGATTGTACACCCCTTGAGGGTTAGGGACCTTAGATTGTACGCCCCTTGAGGGTTAGGGACCTTAGATTGTACACCCCTTGAGGGTTAGGGACCTTAGATTGTACTCCCCTTGAGGGTTAGAGACCTTAGATTGTACACCCCTTGAGGGTTAGGGACCTTAGATTGTACTCCCCTTGAGGGTTAGAGACCTTAGATTGTACACCCCTTGAGGGTTAGGGACTGATGTGAATGTACTCTATGTATATGTAGAGTGCTGCGTAAATTGATGGCGCTATATAAGTACCTGAAATAAATTTACTACGTTATCTGGATGATTTGGTTATTATATAGTATTGATTATTATAGATTTATTTTTGTATATTGTATTTCAGCGCTGCACCTTTTCTTTATTTATAATTACCGATTTCACACAATCTGTTCTTTACAGCTGTTTTTTTTCCTTTTTTTTTTTTTTCCTCTCTGATCTGACTTCCCATTAGAGGGTGGCTACGTTCACTTTCTATGGTGCCACTGTATGTAGGAACATAGCCACCCTCTCTTGCTCCTGAGATGGACTTTGGACTATGGGATTTGTAGTATGGATAGAGCAGTGTAGATGGAAGTGAGAGGGAAAAGGAGAGGTTCAGGATGTTACGAGGCAGAAAAAACACAGCAAGAAATGCTTTAATGAAAAATCTATTACAGGGCTATTCAGTAGTAGATGTGTGTGGATTATTTTTGGAAAATAAGGATATCAGTTAGTGTCACTTTAGAGAAACAGTCATCTTCCATTTTTTTTTTTTTGGTTTTTTTTTTTTTTGTTTAAGGCAAGTTTAAAAAAAAAAAAAAAAAGATGTCATATTTATCTGCTGTGTGGTTTTGCACAGAGCAGCCCGGATCCTCCTCTACATCTGCCAAGTGCCCCCAGAGCAGGCAGTTTACTATGGGGGCACCTAAGCAGGCTTGCTCCCAAGCCTCTGCTCTGTGTGTCCCTTCACAGACAGAGCCGCTGCGCAGCCCCCCCCCCCCCATTTTTTTTTTTAATTGAAGTATAACTAAAGGCGAAATATTTTTTTAGCTATGGATAGAGTGGAGAGGGATTAGAACCCCTGTCTGGTTTTATTAGCAATCATCCCCCCCCCCCCCCCGTTCAGGAGATTTAGCCTCTCATTGTCCTGTTACCATTATCATCGAGAGTGAAAGTAAATGAAAATTACAAATTTTAGGTTGTCCCCAGAAAAGTAATAGAGGGCAAATCTTCCAATGGGGACACTAGTTCTGGTGATCTGGGGGTCCCAAAGGAATTGTCTTAATTTACAGGGATTTCCTCTCACTTTCTGTTTGGCTATGGGACAGGAAGTGAAGGGAAATCTCCACAATGGGACACAGATGGCGAAATGTTTTGCCTATAGTTCTACTTTAATATTTACTATATTGGTTTGGTGCTTGTGCTATACATACACGCTTTTGACTCTAGATCAGAGGGGTACACTGATGCTTTTCTGTTTCTAGATCAGAGGGGCGCCCAGAAGAGGTTTTTCTGGCTCTAGATCTGTAGGGCACACACTAGAAGTTTTTCTGACTCTAGATCTGTAGGGCACATAGACACTTTCTTCTGGCTCTAGATCAGTGGGGCTAACAGAAGTTTTTCTGGGTCTAGATCAGAGGGCACACAGAAGAGGTTTCTCTGGCTCTAGATCTGTAGGGTGCATAGCTCCACTGATCTAGAGCCAGAAAAAAGTGTCTATGTGCCCTACAGATCTAGAGCCAGAAAAACCTCTTCTGTGTGCCCTACAGATCTAGAGCCAGAAAAACCTCTTCTGTGTGCCCTACTGGATCTAGAGCCAGAAAAACCTCTTCTGCGTGCCCTCCTGGATCTAGAGCCAGAAAAACCTCTTCTGCGTGCCCTACTGGATCTAGAGCCAGAAAAACCTCTTCTGCGTGCCCTCTAGATCTAGAGCCAGAAAAACCTCTTCTGCGTGCCCTCTAGATCTAGAGCCAGAAAAACCTCTTCTGCGAGCGCCCTCTAGATCTAGAGCCAGAAAAACCTCTTCTGCGTGCGCCCCCTGGATCTAGAGCCAGAAAAACCTCTTCTGCGTGCGCCCCCTGACCTAGAGCCAGAAAAACCTCTTCTGCGTGCGCCCCCTGACCTAGAGCCAGAAAAACCTCTTCTGCGTGTGCCCTCTGATCTAGAGCCAGAAAAACCTCTTCTGTGCGCCCTCTGATCTAGAGCCAGAAAAACCTCTTCTGTGCGCCCTCTGATCTAGAGCCAGAAAAACTTCTGTTAGACACTTTTTTCTGGCTCTAGATCTGTAGGGCACACAGAAGAGGTTTTTCTGTCTCTAGATCTGTAAGGCACACAGAAGAGGTTTTTCTGGCTCTAGATCTGTAGGGCGCATAGCTCCACTGATCTAGAGCCAGAAAAAAGTGTCTATGTGCCCTACAGATCTACAGCCAGAAAAACCTCTTCTGTGTGCCCTACATTTTCTGGCTCTAGATCAGGGGGCGCACGCAGAAGAGGTTTTTCTGGCTCTAGATCAGGGGGCTCACGCAGAAGAGGTTTTTCTGGCTCTAGATCCAGTAGGGCACGCAGAAGAGGTTTTTCTGGCTCTAGATCCAGTAGGGCACGCAGAAGAGGTTTTTCTGGCTCTAGATCCAGGAGGGCACGCAGAAGAGGTTTTTCTGGCTCTAGATCCAGGAGGGCACGCAGAAGAGGTTTTTCTGGCTCTAGATCCAGGAGGGCACGCAGACATTTTTTTTTCTGGCTCTAGATCCAGTGGGGCTAACAGAAGTTTTTCTGGCTAACAAAAGTCGCTGCAGGCTCTTAAATAGGGCTTTTCATTTTTAAAAGTGTAAAATGACTGAGAGGTTTACTTCAATTCTTCTAATAAATACTGATACGCGGTTTCCTTTGCACCATTTCAGAGGCTTAGACTGCACATGTGGGATCAGTGATGGAATGCTTACACCTGCTGTGATTGTGCAGCATGTATTATTAATGAAGTGAAGCAGCGCTCTATAATCAAACACCTGGCACAGCACATTCACCAGCGCACGCCTCTTTATCCGAGGTCAATGTACCATTCCAGCGGGATAACATGCAACAATAAGGAGTGTCACTTCAGCAGAATTGTTAGCCTTGGACTCGTGGCATCGATGTGCTGGCTGTACCCCAACACTGTCACCCCCAGGCAGAGCTTCTGGCCTCAGCCTGGACAACCAGCAACAAAGTACAGTAGCAGCAATCAGAACTCGCATTTTACGGATCTGAATGCACTGAACTGACATCTGACGTGTTGTGTGGGGTTAGAGCACCTCACATGTCATGATGCTCTGTGCATTCCTTCAATAAAGTACAATGCTCAAAACAATTAAAGGAACACTTTGAAAACACATCAGATCTCCATGGGGAAAAATCTCCTGCTGGACCTCCATACTGACGTGGACGGGGTAATGTGTTAGGAATGTAAGGATGCCCCATTGTTGGATGGAAATGAAAATTATCAGCCTACAGAGGACTGAATTCAAAACTATGCAGCAGGCTAGTCCATTTTGCTGAAATTTCATTGCAGCAACTTGGAATGGTACTCGGTAGTTTGGCCCCCATGTGCTTGTATGCATGCCTGACAACATCGGGACATGCTCCTAATGAGACGACGGATGGTGTCCTGAGGTAATTCCTCCCAGATCTGGACCAGAGCATCACTGAGCTCCTGGATAGTCTGAGGTGCAACCTGGTGGCGTCTGATGAACCAAAACATGATATCCCAGAGGTGTTCTATTCAATGGTATCAATTCCTTCATCCTCCAGGAACTGCCTGCATACTCTCCCCACATGAGGCCGGGCATTGTTGTGCACCAAGAGGAACCCAGGACCCACTGCACCAGTGTAGGGTCTGACAATGGGTCCAAGGATTTCATCCCAATATTGAATGGCAGTCAGAGTTCCATTGTCTAGCCTGTAGAGGTCTGTGCGCCCCTCCATGGATATGCCTCCCCAGACCATCACTGACCCACCACCAAAACGGTCATGCTGAACCATGTTACAGGCAGCACAACGTTCTCCATGGCTTCTCCAGACCCTTTCACGTCTGTCACATGTGCTCAGGGTGAACCTGCTCACATCTGTGAAAAGCACAGGGCGCCAGAGTCAGGCCTGCAAATTCTGGTGTTCAGTGGCAAATGCCAATCAAGCTCTATGGTGCTGGGCAGTGAGCACAGGGCCCACTAGAGGATGTTGGGCCCTCAGGCCACCCTCATGAAGTCTGTTTCTGATTGTTTGGTCAGAGACATTCACACCAGTGGCCTGCTGGAGGTCATTTTGTAGGGCTCTTTCAGTGCTCATCCTGTTTCTCCTTGCACAAAATGAGTAGATACTGGTCCTACTGATGAGTTAAGGACCTTCTACGGCCCTGTCTAGCTCTCCTAGAGTAACTGCCTGTCTCCTGGAATCTCCTCCATGCTCTTGAGACTGTGCTGGGAGACACAGCAAACCTTCTGGCAATGGTACGTATTGATGTGCCATCCTGGAGGAGTTGGACTCCTGTGCAACCTCTGTAGGGTCCAGATATGGCCTCATACTACTAGTAGTGACACTGACCCTAACCAAATGCAATACTAGAGGAAAACAGAAAAGATGAGTAGGGAAAAAATGTCAGTGTCCTCCACCTGTAAAACCATTCCTGTTTTTGGAGGTCATCTCATTGTTGCCCATCTAGTGCACCTGTTGTTAATTTCATTAAAGCAGCTGAAACTGATTAACAACCCCCTCTGCTACTTAATTGACCAGATCCATATCCCAGGAGTTTCATTGACTTGATGCTATGCTGTAATTAAAAAGTGTTCCTTTAATTTTTTTGAGCAATATACATCTAAAGCCAATGCTTTCTTTACTGGTTCTAGTTACAGAACGGGTTTGAACCCTTGTCAGGTGTTTATTGCTCTCTGTCAGGGTTGTGGAAATTCAAGGCCCATTAGCACTGCCCATTCTCCACGTGTGGGAAATTGCAGTGCTGCTCATTTTGAATGGCGAACAGAGGGCTACAGATAAACCGGTACAGCGTATATAGAGGCATTTCATTCATCACTGTGTATATCCTGAGGTTTGTCACTTCAGTGGGCTTGTGCAATGGTCTTCAACCTTGAGGCCTAGGCGCTGGATGTGGCCCTTTGCTTGCCTTTTATCTGGCCCTTGGGGCACTATTCCAACAAACTACACCAATGATGGAGCACCATTCGCCCTACTGACACTTCTCACTGATCTCTACAATGGACCACTATTCCTCCCATTAAAACCAGTGATGTGGCACTGATGCCGGGGCATTTTTTACTCTGGATATAGTCCGGCCTGCCCGAAGGGCAGTAAATTGGTCCTTTGCTTAGAAAGTTTGGAGACCCGCTTGTGTAACGATTTATCACCACTTCAAAAATATTTTATAATAAATGGCTTACCTGGACATTAACCCATCCCTGCGTATAGTAAGCCTCTCATCAGGGAAACCTGGCGGCTACCACTGCTGACCTCCTGAAAATGCTAGCTGCCTGGCTATCTCTAGTTTAAAAGCTTTTTTTCATCACTGAACTAAGAAAACTTGCAGATCAAGAGAGTCATAGAAAAGTTGAAAGCCGCAATCTGCATATTGTGTCAGTGATTCAATGTGCTCCAGCTACTGATTCCGCAATCAGATAACCAGCATTTTTCAGGAGAGATCAGCAATGGCAGCCTCCATACTTCTTCAGTACAGATCTCTTTAACCCTTTTGCTGCAGGCAACTTACCCATTATGGCTCATTCACATAGACGTGTTCAGAGCTCTGCAACGGTCCTGCATGGATGAACGCGGAAGCAGGGGCGGACTGACCATTTGGAAACTAGGGCACTGCCCGAGGGCCCGGGGTCAGTAGGGGGCCCCATGAGATGCCCCTGGTACTTTTTTCATAGGCTTTTTTGAGTTTGGGCAAGGACACAGGGGCCCCATGATCCCCTATTGCCTGGGGGCCCCATGAGTTGTCAGTCCACCCCTGCGCGGAAGTATGTGCGTGAAGATCCACACCGCTGTCAACCTGTTATGGATTTTACCCGACTGGCTGCTTGGACCACTCAAGGCACCTGGGTGAATAAACACGGCCCTCCATACAGATGAAAAGGTCTGTGTGTCCTGGTAAATGAGCCCCCAACGCCTGCTAATGCTGTAGCAGCTGGGCGTTTATTTACAATTTTCTCTTGCATCTGTCAGATTTTGAATAGAAGTGATAAAGACAACTGTAAAGTACCAGGGGAGCTGCATTTTACGTACAGGATCTTTGCTTTCAAAGCAATTTCCCATGTTTTTGGGGTGTTAAAGCCTAAGTGCAGCCACAATAAAATCACAAAAATCAGAACAAGGGACATAACTTACTATAGGATGTAATCAGGGGCGGACTGACCATTTGGAAACTCGGGCACTGCCCGAGGTCAGTAGGGGGCCCCATGAGATGCCCCTGGTACCTTCTTTTTTTTTTTTTTTTTTTTTTTTTTTTTTTTTCATAGGCTTTTTTGAGTTTGAGCAAGGACACAGGGGCCCCATGAGTTGTCAGTCCGCCCCTGGATGTAATCCTTGTGCTGATGCCTCTTCTATTAGGTGAAAACCTCCTCTATCCTCATGCCCCCCCACCACTGCTCCTAGTGCTGTCAGGGTAATAAAACTAAGGGGCTATCACAGGCTGTCATCAAGAGAGCCTGGCTATGCCCACTTTTTCCGCCCAGCTCCGCCATTCATAGGTGCCATACTACGTATATGAATGAAACCGGATCTATGAATGGAGGGGGGTGGGCCTATCTATCAATCTGCCCATCCTCCATTCATGAAAGCTGTAGTACAGCTTCTATGAATGGAGCAGGTGGGCATAAAGGGCAAGCATAGTCAGGCCCTCTTGATGAGTCTGTGACAGGTCCTTAGTTGTATGACCCCCCCCCCCCCCCCACCAGACCCAAAGATTATCTCAGCAGAAGGTGGGGCATGGATAGAACATTTCACTTTAACAGTACAGGAATCAGTACAAGAGAGAAATCCTACTCTTTGGAAGTTAAGTCCAATGTGCTGATTGTTTCTGTTTTTTATTTCGGCTGAATCTTCAGGCCTAAAAAAAAAAAAGGGTTCCGCAAATCAAAGGGTTAAAGGGTCAGTCCACCCAAAAGCGATATTTTAGTTAAAAGTGGGCCCTGGTGGGCTAAGTCAGCCCCCACAGCTTCTTATATGCAACAGTAGCCAATCACATCCCTTTACCAGGCTATACTATGGATATGAAAAGGGGGAAAAAAAACTGGTAGCTATGAGCCAACTCTCTTCAGATGGTCCCAATCCGCAGGCATTGCCACACCAAGAACTTATTACTGTAAAGTAGTAAATGATAAGGCGGTCAGGTAGAAAGCTCTAGAATTTCTATCGCTATACAGATAAAGGGGACATTTGTATACCTTGTAATTTTTTTCAACATCATAAATATATTTCAGCAAATGAAAATCCACGGTGTCATTAGAGGCGCGGACTCCATGCACTCTGACCGCATTCTCTGCATGGAGTGTGCGGGGTGAGGACCGTGCAGTCCTATTACCAACAAGAGTGATTGTGTTTATAAATAATGCAATCCTGTGCTTGTTCTTATGAGGATTTATTTATCACAGGCGCAAGGTTGTACGTGGTGTGCTGAGCAGGGAATTCATAATTGGGGAGAGAAACAACACAAGCGTTAGGTTTACATTATTAATACGTTTTAGCTTTTGGATATCTCAGAAGAACCCTCAGTCCTCATGCACACGGGTGGTTTTTACAGCGGCTGTTTTTGGCTTTTGACGTTTTTTTCTACAGCCAGTAAACCCCCCAGCATGTTATCCTATGTGTCCATACACACATAGACTGGAATTAACATTTGTTGGCTGGAAAAAAACCCCCCAGGACTAGTGGGCTTCTAGAAGAGTTTTTTTAGCTGAAACACGGTAAAACGCTGAAAACCAGCGGTTTTGGACTTTTTTTAACCCAAAAAAGTTTTCTTGGTTAAAAAAAAACCACAAAACACATAAAAACGCTGCTAATTGCGGCTAAACGCTAATGCAAAAAACGCTAAAAAAAAAGCTGAAAAACTCAGGTTTTTAACGTGACTTTACACAGCTAACGTTACTAGCATTATCAAAACGCCCCGTGTGCATGAGGACTGATGAAGTGCCCAGTCACACCAGGTGCTGCATTAATACGAGGCATTATAATGCCTTAAAGGAGAAGTAGGGGCAAAGCTCTTTTCGCCATACTTATCCCGTGGGTCACAGGAGGGCAGATTCAGCTGATAGTGGGTTAAAGTCTGCTGTTGGCTGACACCACAGAGCAGGTCCAGGCTCTGCAGAGATCCCGACAATGTCTGGTTCCACCCAGATGTCTGAGAGCTTGAGCCAGCTGCTCCTGCTCCCTTGCACAGCCTGGCACTCCAGTGAGCGCTGGAGGGGCAGATCAGAGAGCAGTGACTGATAGTCACCGCTCTGTGCTCAGAGTAGACCCAAGAACTGAGCGATCAGCAGTTTTTGATTACTATAAATGGGTATACAAGCACTAGGTAGAAAAATTATAAGTAGCTGGCAAAAAGGTAAAACCTCTGGATGTGTAACTCTGATACCTGGAGTGTGATCTCCCTGCTGGATGGATGAGTGTTCCTGATACCTAGAGTGTGATCTCCCTGCTGGATGGATGAGTGTTCCTGATACCTAGAGTGTGATCTCCCTGCTGGATGGATGAGTGTTCCTGATACCTGGAGTGTGATCTCCCTGATGGATGGATGAGTGTTCCTGATACCTGGAGTGTGATCTCCCTGATGGATGGATGAGTGTTCCTGATACCTGGAGTGTGATCTCCCTGATGGATGGATGAGTGTTCCTGATACCTGGAGTGTGATCTCCCTGATGGATGGATGAGTGTTCCTGATACCTGGAGTGTGATCTCCC